>NC_046171.1:36869552-37169552 GCF_011064425.1 Rattus rattus | reverse complement strand
ACTGCAGTCATCTTGGACCTTTTAAACACAAATTTTAAACCCAACCAAGCTGTGATACGTGGAATGGTTACTGTTTATACTGTGGTATGTTTTTTTTTTTTTCTTTTTTTTTTTGATTACAGCAGACAATGCTTTCTTTTCCAGTTGTCTTTGAGAATAAAGGAAAAACAAACCTTCAGATGCAGTGGTTTTGCGTAGCACCTCGTCTCTCGTGTTTTGTAAATACTGGAGGATCTTTGACCAATTTGACATAGAGCTGGAATGTAACGTTGCTTACAAACATTGCTATTCAACTCCTGCTTAAGGTGTTCTAATTTTCTGTGAGCACACTAAAAGCAAAAAATAAATGTGAATAAAATGTACAAATTTGTTGTGTTTTTTTATGTTCTGAGGCTGACTTCTAGGTCTTAGGTTAACTTTTAGGGAGGCCTTGCATGCCATCAAAAGTACATTTGGCTGTGGTTTTTGATAAGAAGTTTTCAAGCTCTGGAATTCATAATCAGTGTCAAATTACGTATGTGGGAAGATCTTATACTGTGTCGATTGTTATCATTTATCTGCTTTTAGTTTGCATTTAAAGCTGAAAATTACTTTTACTGTAGTTATGTAGCATGCCAAATTAAGCCACTTAAGACAGAAGTGGCTGGACCCTAAGACTATTTCATAAACTGTTTTCTTGTCATTGCAGGTCCAGAAGCAAGAGTGTTGAGTTCAGACTGCACATAAGTCATGAAACGATGGCCAAACATGTTTAAATGTTGATGGTTTATATGGTATAAGCCTTAGCGTTTGGCTCACTTCCAAATTATTGTCGAAATGTGCTATACTTTTACGGACAGGTTTCTATAAGGAAGTAATGGTGTTCAATGGACATATTGTTAGTTTTGGACCATTAGCATAGCTTCGAGCTTTTTTTTTTCTTTTGAATCAAAGTGTTAGCATCTTGTTACTCAAATGAAAAGATAATCCTTTATATATTAATCCTTACTAGTTTACTTTCTGCTTATTTTCCAGCTCATAACTGGATTTTTTTTTTTTTTTACTGGACCCTAAACTGATTTTTTTTTTTTAACTATTGCTTTATTAAATGCAAATTAGTCCACCTGTTATGACTTGAGCAGAGTGCAGGGTGGAGTTCAGGGTAAAGTTGAGCCACATCTGTGGTGGCCTCTCAATATTCCATCATATTAAGGAAGAATAACAGCATTAGCTTTTGGATAATGCTCCCTAATTGAAATAATGGATCAGAACTAATGGTTCCTTTCCTTTCTAAACAGTCTCCCTGCTAATGATACCAAGTAACATTTGAAAGAGTAAACTTGATCCTGAGTTTCTTGAGTTCTTGGAAGATTAAAGTCAAACCTGGTAACCAAAGGACTGATTTGTGGGTCTTTCCCACTTTAACCAACTTGTTCGAAAACCCCTAGTTGGCCAAATATGGTGCCTGGTATGTAGTAGCACTCAACTGAAATGGGTTTTTAAAAAAGAAAAAAAATAACTCCTGAACTGAGTAGTTAAAAATACTGTGTAGAAAAGTATTCTATATTGCTAGGTTTGTTCTTTTAACAGCTGAGATTTATTAAGATGCATTATTTTGATTTTAATCACTGCCTAAAAACACTTTGGGTGGTACTGATGGAGTGGTGGATTTTCCTCCAAATGGCTAAATGCAATTTGACATACTTTTCATCCAAAGTTTTGTACATCCTGTTGTTTTCTAATGGAAAAAAAAATGTTAATATGGCTTTTTTGTACTACTAAAAATAGCTTTGAGATTAAGGAAAATAAATAACTCTTGTACAGTTCAGAATCGTGTTATTAAGTCTGTATTGGCAGTGTGTACAGTGACATTTGCTGTGGTTATGAACACTTATCTGGATTATAAAAAGCATTTGGTCCAATTCCTATTTCTTGTAAAATAAAGTTTTACCAGTTGATATAATCGAGCCTGCTAAAGTAGGATTTTACTTTTTCATTCAAGTTTTCGAGAAAAATAAGTGTTAAAGTCGTTACTATCACTCAGTGGAGGATCTAGAGATGTGCCTGAGAGTGTACTAAGGATGTGAAACCTTACTCACTTGAGTTATTGGCTGAGGCAAAACTTAGCAAACCATGTTTTTTTCCGACTGGATACAAATGGATACAAACTGAGCCTTGGGGATCAGGTTGAGAAGTTGGGGCACAATGCTTTCTGAACTCTTGTGTTAGTTTAGTTCCTTGAGACAGGCTCATGGTATCATTCAGGTTAGTCTTGACCTGGCAACCCTCCTGCCTGTGCTACTCCTAGCACAGTAGTGTGCCACCAAGCACAGCTGATCTCTAAGTAGATCCTTTAGGAGTTGGTTGGAGTGGAGAGTACGTAATTAAATATAACTGTACTGTGCGCATGCTAAACATCGGCTAAATATGTGGGCTGTTATATTCCACTTTTTTATTGGCTATTTACATTTCAAATGTTACCCCCTTTCGTATTCCACCTTTTTAAAAGAATCACGATAAATTGAACATCTTCCCTTCTCTGCTTCCCAGCCAGGTGATGGTTCTCAAAGTAAGGTGTAGCGAACAAATCCTCAAACCTTCCAGTTCTACCTGGGGATTTGAGTTGCAGATTTTTCAAGAATGCCACTGAAAATGAGAGGGAAGGAGACCGTGTGGATATTAAAGTATGAAATAAGGGCATAATTGATTAAAACCAATGGGATTACCTCTTTCCTTCCAGTTCACCTTTACTCAAGTTACAGGAGAAGCATGAATCATAAAATCGGCCTTCACAGCTGCATAAGTTTGCGGCTTTTGTTTTGTTTTAGTTGTAGGGAGGTCAGGGCAGAATTGGAGCAATTTTCATCTATGATTAATTCACCCCCAAAGGGCTTTTTGAAATCCTCTTCCCAGGACACAGTTTGGAGACATTTCGTTTTTTATACTCATGGCTCTTGTCATCCAAATGGTAATTCCTGGTTTGAGCTGCCTAATGAACTAACAGCTTTCCTCCCGAATGGAAGACTTAGAATCATTTGGGAAACTATTTTGGATGATCACTTTTTCTATGACGAAGCTTTAAAAATATTTAGGATTGTAGAAGCATCTAGTAAGTAGTTCAGGCCTCTACCCCCTCCCCAAATAGAATTCATTGCATATCTCTTTTGTTTGTGGTTGTTATTTTGGTTCGGTTTGATTTTTATTTTTCAAGATAGGGTTTCTCTGTGTAGCCCTGATTGTCCTAGAACGCAATCTGTAGACCAGGCTAAGCTTAAATTCAGAGTCCCCTAACTCAAAGGGATGTGGTTAAAGGCATGCCCCACCTCTGCTGGCTCATTTGCATATCTTAACTTTCATTTTGGAGAAGTACTCACACTCTGAACTTCATGACCCTGTATTTGAAATGTAAAGAGCCACCCTTTTACACATACTTATTGACCCCCATGCTCAAAAGCAAGACGGCTAGCACTCTGTGGAATTTGGAGGTAATTATAGGTTCTAACGCCACATTACAGCGATAGCAGCCTTCAAGCACCACAATATGAGAATACCACGTAATCATTTTGTTTCTGTCCTTGAGAGGGTAAATGGAGTTGAAATACCACAGCAAAATGGCGCGGTATGCTCCTGGACATACAAGGAGGAAAACGAAGTAAAATCATCTTTAGAGAAAACAATTTTAGGCTGAAGGATTCTGTTGAAAGATTCAGTTACTGAGGCACCTTATGTGTTGTCTACATTGTGCTTAGCAATACTGGACCGAGTTGAGCACATTCAAGAAAGCAGGAGTCTCACCAATCCTTTCTGGTGGCAAGGTATCCTAGAACTCTGTACACTCAGGGTGGAATTCAGGAATGCCAAGGAATTGGGTTTTTACTCCTTTAAAGGCATGCTAGAATCTTGACTCCCTACTCTTCCTCACATGGCTCTCCCTCAGCCCATTTCTCCAAAAACGGAATCCAGTCGCCCCGATGCGCCAACGTGAAACAAAATACCCCTCACTTCCTGTAGATAATAAAAATCTCAGTACACTCAATTTTAATTTCCAGATCTAAGCAATTCTCAAAGGTTCCGTGGACGGTATTAGAAAGTACCTTAGAAGGGCAGCGATGATGGGCTAACTTGGAGAATTTAAGGTTTCCTGTTCCTCATGTTTCTTCTGCCAAAAAAGAGGTTAACCTTGGTATACAAGGGCTCTACATGCACAGATTCAACAAACAGGACTTAAAATAATTTGGAAAATGTTTATGTATATATCATCTGTGGACATCTTTCTGTACTCCTTAAAAAATGCAGTGTAACAAAGCACTTACACTGTACCAGGTATTACAAGTAATATGGAAAAGATTTCATCAGCCTGTGTGTGTGTGTGTTTGTATGTGTGTGAGTGTGTGAGTGTGAGTGTGTGTGTGAATGTGTGTGTTTGTGTGTGAGTGTGTGTTGTGTGTGTGTGTGTTGTGTGTGTGTGTGTGTGTGTGTGTGTGTGCGTGGTTATATACAGGTGCTACTCTGTTTTCTATAAGGAATTTGAGTATACTTAGATTTTGTCACTTGCAGGAAGTGAGGGAGATTTATGCATAAAATTAGCATAGCCTTATCTTTTGGTTTATGTATTTTAATTAATTTTTTGGTGTTCAATGTGGAGAAGTCTTTTATGGTATAATTTCAGATAAATGATATACATGACATTTTTCTTACCCTTTAATAACTGTAATGTAATTATATTTAAATGTTACCCAAATTCATCAACATAACGCCTTCTTGTGTATACTAAGAAAAATGAAATGTACAAGCCCTGGGAGCAATCACAGGCCTCATGTATGTTGGATACGGTGAGGCAGCATACTGGTTTTCTCTCTTCTTTTTATTGGATATTTTTTATTTACATTCCAAATGTTATTCCATTTCCCTCTTTCCCATCCATAACCCCCCTATACCATCCACCCTCCCCCTTCTTCTATGAGAATGTTCCCCCTCCCCAACCACTCCCTTTCTGGCCCTGATATTCCCCTACACTGGGGTGGGGGCATCCAACCTCGTCAGGATCAAGGGCTTCTCCTCCCATTGGTGCCCAACAAGGCCATGCTCTGCTACATATGCAGCTGGAGCCATGGGTCTGTCCATGTGTACTCTGAGGCAGCATACTTTAAATGGAGTATGTTGGTCAAGAAGCAGTAATGCTGATCTGGCAATATGTTAAAAGGTTCAGTATGGTCACAGACGCTGGTAGTGTTCAAAAAGACTAAGAATATTCCAGAAACCCGGTGTCTCCTGTGTCAGGATTAGCTTAGAGTGTTACTAGAAGAACTTTGGGAAGGTTAAGATCAACTGACCAGGAGATAACATTTCTTTCTAAATAAATAACAACTGGAGTAAATTGTTTTAATGTTTTTAACGAAGTGTCAAACATTGGGTGGGGACAATAGGTAATTTAAGACGGATTTTGAGACATCTGGCAACTGACTCCTGTAAGTTGTCCCCTGGCCTCCTCCTCCTCCTCCTCTTCCTCCTCCCCTTCTCCCTCCTCTTCCTCTTTTTCCTCTTCTTCTTTCTCTTCTTCCTTTTCTTCCCCCTCCTCTTCTTCCTCCTCCTCTCCCTCCTCTTCCTCCTCCTCTTCCTCCCCACCCTCCTCCTCCTCCTCTTCCTCCTCCTCCTCCCCCTCCCTCTTCCTCCTCTTCTTCCAACTCTTATAAGGACAGTATTTACTTGGGGCTGCTTACAGGTTCATTTTCATCAAGATGGGAGCATGGCAGCATCCATGCAGACAAGGTGCAGGCAGAGCTGAGAGTTCTACATCTTCATCTGAAGGCTGCTAGCAGAATGCTCACTTCCAGGCAGCTAGGATGAGGGTCTTTAAAGCCCACGCTCACAGTGACACAGCTACTTCAACAGTGCTACTCCCTGGGCCAAGCATATACAAACCATCCATTACATTCCACTCCCTGGCCCCACAGGCTTGTTTAAAGATATAAGTCTATGTGGGACATACCTAATCATAGCATAATCCAAAATACATTTAGTCCAATATCAAAAGTCCCCATAATCTATAGCAGTCTCGACAATGTTAAAAGCCCAAAGTTCAAAGTCTCTTCTGAAATTCGTCTAATCATTTAACTGAAATCCCCAAAGCAAAAGAGGAAGCCAGCTGGGCAAACTCCAAACTCTGCATCTCCATGTCTGATGGTAAAGCGGTCTTCACATCTCCAACTCCTTTTTCATCTTTGTTGACTGCAACAAACTTTCTCCTGGGCTGGTTCCACTCCCTGTTAGCAGCTTTCCTCAGCAGATAGCCCACAGCTTTGACTTCTTGAACATCTTGGGGTCTCCAAGGCAACCTCAATGTTACAGCTTCTTGTTTCAATGTCTGGGATCCACACATGACCTTCTGGGGTCCTCCATAGGGCTGGTGTCACTTCTCCAGCTCTGCCCTCTGTAGCACTCACTCTAAGCTCAGGTTGATCCACTCCACTGTTCCTGCTGTTCTTGGTCTCATGGCACTGGCATCTCCAATACACTGGGCTCTTCCGCTGCAACTAGGCTTACCAATAGCCTCTCATAGGTTCTCTTCATGGTGCCAAGCCTCAAATCCTTTGTATGACTCTTTCAGTCCTGGACCATAAACTGCAACCGAGGCTGCACCTTCACCAATGGCCTTCCATGGCCTCTCACAGTGCCCAGCCTCAGCTGCTCTTCATGACCCCTTCATGCCTTCAAGACCAGTACCACCTGGGTGACTCTTACACATTACCAAGTCCAGCTGAAGCATGAGGTACAACCTTGGCTATTCCTGGAATACAGTTTTCCAGAAAATACTTTCCAGAAGATTTCACCTCAGTGATGCTGGTCTCTTCTTAATCACCACTAATTTCTTAGCTCTAGCTAACCAGCATCAATTGTCCCAGTAGTCTCTTTTATTCTGGACTCTAAAGCCAGAGCCATGTGGACAAAACTTCTGAGTTCTGCTGCTTGCTGGGGCTAGAACACCCTCCCTCCTTCTTGTCCTATTACATTATCACTAGCTTTCTGTTTTCCAACTCCTTCACTGCCTAAGTTTGGCTGTCTTGGAACTTGCTCTATAGACAGATGTTGAACTCAGAGATCTTCATGCCTGTCTCTTAAGCACTGGAATTGAAGATGTAGTCCACCAAGTCTGGATTTAAGTCACCTAGAATTTGGTCTGGTCTAGCCTAGCTTTGAACTCAGAGATCTGCTTGGCTTTATCTCCTGGGATTAAAGGCTTGTACCACCATGCCTGGACCTAAATTTAGTTGGGTGGGATCTTGCCCCAAGGTCACTACTCTCTTAATTCAATTTCATATCCTTGAACACAAGACTCAGCACCATTTCACTTCTTGGTATCTTTTTAATACTTGAACCATATTATTTTATATTTTTTCCTTTCTCAGCTTACTCTGCTTGGTTAAATTGCATGAGTCTTATCCAGAGAACAAAGTCTATGATGGGTGTTTCTAAAACTTCCTTTATCAATGCAATTAATCTGAGACTCTTCACCTTAGCCTCAGGCAGACTCTTCAAATAAGAGCAAAATGTAGCTACATTCTTCACCAAAACAGTCTCTAGGCCACCTATTGAAATTCTCCACTGAAACCTCTTGGGCTAGGTCACCACAATTCAAATCACTCTCAGTAATAAAGTCTTCCATATTCCTTCTAGGATAGCCCATTAAGCCTCATTTAAAGCATTCCACTGTTTTCCATACCCAGGGTCCCCAAATACACATTCTTTCAAACAACAGCACAGTCAGGTCTATCACATCAACACCCCACTTCTGGTACCAACTTTTGTCTTAGGGTTTTACTGCTGTGATCAGACACTATGACCAAGGTAACTCTTATAAGAATAGCATTTAATTTGAGCTTGCTTACAGGTTCAGAGGTTCAGTCCATTATCATCAGGTTGGGAACATGGTGGCATCCAGGCAGGTATGGTACAGGAGGAGCTGAGAGTTTTATATCTTCATCTGAAGGCTGCTAGCAGAATACTGGCTTCCAGAAAGTTATGATGAGGATCTTAAAACCCATGTCCACATGACACATCTACTCTAAGAAGGCCACACCTACTCCAACAGGGCCACACCTTCTAATAGTACCATTCCCTGGGCCAAGCATACACAAACCATCACCATGTATTATCTATCAGGTCTTTGAGACAACCAGTTATTAATCAAGTTCCAACAGTACAAAAGTATCTCTTTATATGCCTGCTATGGTGCTTTGAATGAAAATGGCCCCCGTAGGTTCACAGGGAGTGGCACTATTAGAAGGTTCAACCTTGTTGGAGGGAGTGTGTTCCTAGGGATAGGCTTTGAGGTTTCAGAAGCTCAAGCCAGGTCTAGAGTCATTCTCTCTTCCTGCTGCCTGTCCATCTGGATGTAGAACTCTGAGCTACCATGTCTGGCTGCCTACTGTCATGCATGAACTATGTCTCTGAACTATAAGTCAGACTAAATTAAGTGCTTTCCTTTATAAAAGTTGCCTTTACTTGCTCAATGGTTGAGCACTTCCAAACCTTCCCGAGGCTAGCACACACTCCCCTACAGTATTCCTGAGTTAACACTTTCTAAATCTATATTTTATCTTTGCTGCCCTGTTTCCTTCTGGGCAGCCCCTCCATTGGGCCACTTTCCCTTTGCACCTACATTTTGGCAGTCTCACTCCCTTGCTCCTTCATGGTCCTTGTCCTATTCCTCTCTCATGGCAGAATGTGTACCTTCTCCTCTGTGTTTCTTGCCTGGGAATCCTAAAAGTCCCACCTCTGCCCCTCTGCCCAGCCATTGGATGTGGGCACCTTAATTTTCCAATCAAAGCCAACTGTGTGTAGCTTACTCTGCTTGGTTAAATGGCATGAGTCTTATCTAGAGAACAAAGTCTATGATGGGTGTTTCTAAGACTTCCTTTTTCAATGCAATTAATCTGAAACTCTTCACCTTAGTCTCATAGTTGTTCAATATAGCACTTGATGTTTCTGGTAGAGCAATGAGACGAGGATATACAAACAGGATAGTGTCTTAGGGTTTCTACAACTAAAACAAAACATAATGAAAAGCAACTTTGGCAAGAAAAAGTTTATTTTAGCTTCTAGATTATACTCCATCATCCTAGGAAGTCAGGGTAAGAATTTAGGTCAGGAACCTGTGACAGAAAGTGCTTCAGAGACCATGGAAGAGTGCTGCTTACTGGCTTGCTCCCAGTGGTTTGCTCAGGCTGCTTTCTTATATCATCCAAGACTACTTGCCCAGGGATGGCACCATTCACAATGAGCCGGGCCCTGAATATCAATCATTAATTAAGAAAATGGCTTCATAGAATTGTTCACAGGTAAGTCTGACAACTGCATATTCTCAGTTGAACTTTGCTCGTCTCATTATTAGCTAATGAGCACATACATTCCCCTTCCTAGCTATTGTGAATACAACAGTAATGAACATGGATGACCAAGTCTCTCTGCAGTAGGATGGAGTCCTGTGCTAGTTAGTTCTTGTCAACTTGACACAAACCTAAACATACCTGGCAACCCTGGCATATCTCTCTCTCTCTCTCTCTCTCTCTCTCTCTCTCTCTCTCTCTCTCTCTCTCTCTCTCTCTCTCCTCTCTCTCTGACCCCTCCCATATGCCTTTGTGTATTCTGTGTGTATACCGTAGTAAATGGTAAAGCTGGAGAAGTGAGCTGCCTAAGGCCTTTGGAGCTCAGATCACGAATCTCCCAAATTTGTTCACATTGTTGGTGGTTTATGGTTTTTTTTTTTTTTTTCATTGTGACTACACCTGGTTCTTCTTTTCATGGAATAAGAAAATATTTACCTTTCTGTGATTTTTTTTTCCAGTAGCCCATAATCGCGAGACCTTTTACATTTTAAAGATATTTAGCTTTAAAGAATGTGGAACTGGGGTTGGGGATTTAGCTCAGTGGTAGAGCGCTTGCCTAGCAAGCACAAGGCCCTGGGCTTGGTCCCCAGCTCTGAAAAAAAAGAAAAAAGAAAAAAAAAAAAAAGAATGTGGAACTTTTAAAACTTGGAATGTTTTATAGCATGATATTGATTTTAATATGAGGTCATAACAATAAACAAGGAAGAAGAGGTTATTGTTTAAAAGTATTGCATTAGTGTGTCAAGTTGATGACAGGTCCATTGTTTTGGTAAAGCTTATTTATTTTTCAACTTGACCCAAGCAAAGCTAGATAACTACAGATGTAAGTAAGCAGTATTCCCTCCATGGTCTCCGCTTCGGTTCCTGTCTGAGCTCCTGCCTGGACTTGCCTACTACACACTATAAACCTGAGAGGGAAAACAAACTGTTCTTCTCCAAGTTGCTTTTGGTCCTGGTCTTTATCACAGAAAACCAAGACATCTGATATCTTTGTCAGTTTATTTCTTTAGTGTCTTAAGGTTTTCATTGTATAAGTCTTTCACGTCCTTGATTAGATTTATTTTCAGATTTTTTTTTTTTTTTTCAGGAGCTGAGGACCAAACCCAGGGCCTTGCACTTGCTAGGCAAGCGCTCTACCACTGAGCTAAATCCCCAACCCCTTCAGATGTTTTTTGAGGCAATTGTGAATGGGATCATTTCCCTGATTTCTTCCTCTATGCTTGTTTTTGGGATACAGGGAAGGTTTTGATCTTTGCATGTTAATTGATTATCTTGCTGCTTTCCTGAATGCATTCATCATTTGCGGTGGTTTTCGGGTAGAGTATTTAAGGTCTTTTAGGTATAGGACAATATCGTCTGGAAATAAAAGATACTTTGTATTCTTCCTGTCTGTGCTGGCTAGAGATTTTTTTCAACTGTACACAGACACATGGTGGGGGGAGCATGTCAGGAGAGAAGGAGAGAGAGAGAGAGAGAGAGAGAGAGAGAGAGAGAGAGAGAGAGAGAGAGATCCATCAATTGAGATTCCTTTTCCCCAAAATATGTTTAGGTTTGTGTCAAGTTGACGAGAACCAGCATCGGTCTCCATCCCACTACAGAGACACTTGGTCATCCATGTTCATTACTGTTGTAGTCACAATAGCTAGGAGTGTACGTATCCACTAATTAATAATTGATGAATGAAAACGTGGTATGCAATGGAATATTATTCATCTGTTAGCAAAAGTTAAATTTGCTTTTCAATTGACAGAACTGGAAATCATCACTCAGACAAACTCCTCCTGTTCCCACCCATGTGTGGATGCCAGCTTTGATTATTGGGACGTATGTGTTTACACTGGAGTATCCATAGAAACCAGGAACCTAGGGATGGCAATTTGGACAGGGCCTTTTCAAAGAGGAGAGATAGACTATGGTGATAGGAGGTGAGAATTGGAAATAATGGATTGGCAAAGATTAAGTGGGGCACCAAAAGTAGGTTAAAATAGGGTGTGTGCAAAGGGGTAATAAACAGTAAAGACTTTAGAAAAAGCCAGATAAGAACTTATTACTTACTATAGGCATATATATATATATACACATATATGAATACAGAATATATAAGGAAATTTCTGATTGTGTCATGTTTTACAGATTCATGTGGTTATTTTACTGAAGCAGACTCATGATATTTTGCTGAGGAGGGAATACCCTTGAGAGGACAGGTCAGTGGACAGTGACAGGCCACTTGCATGACTACCTGTACAACTCTTCGTTGATGTCTCATCTTTGCTGATCTCCATTTTGTTGAGAGAGGCACGGCAGAGAACTCCTGGCATTTTGCCTGGTTCTGGTCACTCCCTTGACTCCTGTCAATTTGGCAGAGGCCCGGAAGTTTCTGCTAAATCGTGCCACAGTTGCTGATTTGTGTTTGGTGACACATTTGAACTGCCCTGCTGGTATCCTGACAAACGGAGATTGGAATCTTCCCAAAGAACGACTTCTAAACAGGTCCATATCCCCTTTGCCCATTTAGCATCTTTTTTCTTTACCTTTGGACGGTGTGCTGGTACAGGGTTAGAAATGTTCGAGAACCCTTATTAAAGTAGGTTTTGAAAAATCTAAGCATATATAATAACTCTATAGTGGTTGGAGAAGGACAATACCCTCAAACACCATAGACTACCAAATAAAAGGCCTAGGGATAGAAATGTGTTTGTTACCTTTTTGGACATGTTGACTAATCAGGTCCCATAGACCCCACCACCATCATCCCAAACCTTACAACCTATTGTCATTGCTTGGGGTTACTCTACAGAACTCGATGTTAAGACCCTATTACTAAAAGTACCCCATACTTGAGTCACAGAATGTGGGTCAATCAAGCTTGTACTGACTAGAAGCTTTATTGACTAGCATTGAATGCTATTGGCTGGCATTCCTAGTTCTTGAAGACACGATGCTTGAGATGGGTCAATGAAAACAGCCATTTGTCTTAACTAACTGTGAACCCCACTAGATACAATATTGACTGGCTTGGTCGGGTACCCCCACTGCTGCAATAGTGACAGCAGTAATTATTATAGGAGTGACCGACCACTGCAATAGTGGCAGCAGTAATACAGGAGTGACCAACCACCTTTGGATTGGATTAAAGTCCTACTCCTCAAATTGCAACTTATACCTGGTGCCACAAATGGGGCCAAGAACCCAGAGACAGTTCCTGTGGAAGAACCTACTGCCATTTTTATTCTGCTAAATGAACATATTTTTTAACTGACTCCTTCTGATGTATCACATACACGTACATTAGTTCATCTTTCAACCCACATCACAAAAGCTTCTTCTTGCAGTAGATAGTGGTTTGAATAAAATTAACCCCTATAGGGCCATAGGGCGTGGCACTGTTAGGAGTACATGTGACCTTGTTGGAGAAAGTATGTGGGTTTTAAGGTTTCTTTTTTTGCTGCCTCTGGATCCAGATGTAGAACAGGCTTCCATGTTTCCTGCCATTATAATGGACTAAACCTCTGAACCTTTAAGTCAGCCCCAATTAAACATTTCCCTTTAATGAGTTGCTATAGTCATGGTACCTCTTTATAGCAATAGAAACTCGGTTTAAGATAGAGATTAACATGGAATACATATCAACATACACAGAGCATGAGAGCAAGAAATGCTCAGCCCTGAATGGAATGCCTATATCATATCCCTCCTCTCAGCACTCAGAGATCAGAGGGAAACGGGGAGTGGAAAGATTACACGAGTCAGAAGATGACTATGGTGGAAGTGTTTTCTGGACACGGCAGGGAAATTGTATATGTGGACTGACAATGGCTGTAACTGTGTACCAGGACTAAGGCAGACAGATCCCAGCATGGAGAGTGGAGCAGGCCAAGGAGTCCTACCCATAGCTAAGAGGCTACTGTGGCAGTGGATGCTGTGAAAATGAGAGTTTGTTTTCTCCAGGGACTTGGCCTGTGAAAGACTATGCTGCAGGGGACTGCGCTACACTCACATATAATAAGTGGATTTGGAGGGCTTGGGGGGTGCAGCCAACTTTATTGATGGCATTCAGGAGAGTAGGGAGGCTCCCTAGGCTCCTCCTGTTATTATGAGGGTCTGGGATGGAAATTGTGAGGGAGACGCTCAGTATTGAGAGCCAAGTTGGGACAGGGACTCCTCAGCAACTGAGGACCTATCTCTTGCTCTTGGTGTCCTTGCTGGGGTGTGTGGTCCAGGGTTTCTTACTCCTTGGGGGCCATGCAGACCATGAGGTCTACCACCCTGTTGCTGTAGCCGTATTCATTGTCAGACCAAGAAATGATTTTTACAAAGTTGTTATTGAGAGCAATGCCAGCCCCAGCCTCAAAGAGGGAAGAGGGGGAGTTACTGTTGAAGTCACAGGAGACAACCTGGTCCTCAGTGTAGCCCAGGATGCCCTTTAGTGGGCCCTCAGATGCCTGCTTCACCACCTTCTTGATCTCATCATACTTGGCAGGTTTCTCCAGGCAGCACGTCAGATCCACAATGGATACATTGGGGGTAGGAACATGGAAGACCATGTCAGTCAGCTTCCCGTTCAGCTCTGGGATGACCATGCCCACAGCTGTGGCAGCACCAGTAGATGCAGAGATGATGTTCTGGGCTGCCCCACGGCCATCACGCCACAGATTTCCATCGAGGTCATCCATAGTCTTTTGAGTAGCAGTGATGTCATGGACTGTGGTCATAAGCCCTTCCAGGATGCCAAAGTTGTCACGAATGACCTTGGCCACGGGGCTAAGCAGTTGGTGATGCAGGATGCATTGTTGACAATCTTGAGTTGTCATATTTCTCGTGGTTCACACCTATCACAAACATGGGGGCATTGGTGGAAGGAGCAGAGATGATGACCCTTTTGACCCTACCCTTCAAGTGGGCCCCAGACTTCTCCATGGTGCTGAAGATGCCAGTAGACCCCACGACATACTCAGCACCAGCGTCACCCATTTGATGTTAGTGGGATCTCGCTCCTGGAAGATGGTGATGGGCTTCCCATTGATGACAAGCTTCCCATTCTCAGCCTTGACTGTGCCATTGAATTTGCCAGGGGTAGAACCATACTGGAACATGTAGACCATGTAGTTGAGGTCAATGAGGGGGTCAATGGTGGCAACAATCTCCACTTTGCCAAATGCAAAGAAGGTAGTCCTGGTAACGGCCAAATCCATTCACACTGACCTCCACCATCTTGTCTACAGGACGAGGTTGACACTGCATGAGAAGATGCTGTTGTCTCTGGAACAGGGAGGAGCAGAGAGCCTCAGAGGATTTTTAAAAGGAACACACGGAGTTAAAGAGTAGTGGTTGGGGGACAAGGAAGAAATGGGAGGAGGTGATTGATCAAAACGTATCATAAGTGTGTATGAAGTTCTCAAACAAGAGAAAATATGTAAAGAAGTCTAAACTAAACTTAAAAAATAGTAACTTTTCTCTTTCCTTCTTTTCTTTCTTTGTAGAGACACAGTCCCACTGTGTAGCAATGGCTACCCCCGGGACTGGCTTTGTAGCCTAGGATGGCTTTGATGTCATAGTTTTATACAGAGTTGGCATTGAGACCAGGGCTTTGTGTTTATATGGAAGCCCCCCCCCCAAGCTAAAAATAACACCCTTACTATAAAATAGGCATTCATAACAGATTTTCAAAAGCTAACTCACACTGACAAGATGGCTCTGCAGTTTTAAAGGTGCTAATCACAAAACCCAACACCTGAGTTTCCATCCACAAACCCATGTATAGAAGGGTGGGGGTGGGCAGCATGCATCTGCAGTCTCAGTACTTCTATAATGAGATGGGTGTTGGCTAATCTTAGGTCGACTTGACACAAGCTATAGTTATCCGAAAGGGGAACTTCAATTGAGAAAATGCCTCCATAAAATCCAGCTGCAGGGCATTTTCTTAATGGGAAAGCCTTGCGAAGCAAGCCAGGAAGCAGCACCCCCACCAGGACTCTGCATTGGGTCCTGCCTCCAGATGCCTGCCCTGTTCGGGTTCCTTTCCTGACTTCCTTCAGTGATGGACTATGCTGTAGAAGTATAAGCCAAATCATGGTGTTTCATCGTAGCAATAGTAACGGCAACTAAGACAGAGATGAGAACAGAAGAACCTCCCAGAAGATCATAGGCCAACTAGCTGGGAGTACACAGCCTAGCAGTAGAAACAAGAGGGACCTTGCCTCAGTAAAGCAGAAGCAATATTAGACTCTTCAGAGTTTCCCTCTGCTTGTCATTCATGCAATGTCACGAGCATGCAAGTGCAATTACATACACACAATAAATAAATACGTTTTTGTTCTAAGTAGGCTGGGTGTGGTGGTTCATACCTTTGATCCTTTGATCCAAGCAAATGGATTTCCATAAAGGCCAGTGTGGTCTATATATTCATCTATCCTGGGCTACATAACAAAACCCTGTGTTAATAAATAAATAGTTAAACGGCAGCTCATTTAATTGTCACATGGATTATATATGACGAAAACAAGTTGAATATGTAAAAATACAATATAGCCTATAAAGTTATTCTCCTATCTTTTATATTTTGACAACTTTTTCTTTAATATCCGGAAAATACAATACAGTAGTACATGTTCACGTTATAACAAAGCACCAAAAGAACTCAGTGGCCTAAACAGCAGTTGTCTTTTATTAAAAATGTCACTGGTTTTCTTTAAATGTAATTGACATACACAGTTCGATAAGCACATCAGCAGGCGCGGCTGTGAGCCATCGCCAAAGTCGATGTATGGCTTTGCCTAGAATGTTCAGACGTCTGTAGATCACAAAGCAGGACCGGCATAGAAGTGACAGTTTATCTGGGAAACATGATGCTGGCAACCACAGCTGGAGTTGTTAGAATAGCTAAGACTGCTGGGATGGGTAGTCAGCGGCCACATTATCTGGGTCCCCTTTCTTCTCTACAAGGTGTTTGCTGGGCTGATAAGGTCCAAGGTTTCTCCTTGCCTTGCACCTGGGTAGGATGACTAGCACAATGGAGACCTGCTGAGCGTTCTCTGTATCCAGGGGGTGTCCCAAAGAGGCTTCTCACAAGGCAGTAGCCTTCCTGCAGCGTGTTCAAGAGGCAAGTAGAGACTGTGACGAGATGTTGTTGGGGAAACCTCAGAGATATCTGAACCTTGGTAGTGGTTTGAATACGAGATTCCCTTCACAGGCTCATTTGCTCGCACACCTGGTCTCTCACTGGGTGTGCATTGCGGGGTGTTTTGGAAGATCGTGGGAACTGGCTGGTAGAATTGGGTCCCTGAAGTCCTGCCTTTAAAGCATCCTCCCTGGCTGCTCTGTTGCCATTCTCTCTACTACCTAAGTTTGGCCACCATGTAAGGTTACTACCTCTCTGGAGCCATAGTGCCAGGTACTCCCCATTGGAAACTGTGAGCTGAAAGGCGTCTCCCCCAGGACTAAGGATTTTGGCAGAGCCCCAAGAAAAGTAACAAACGCCTGCACCTTCCAAGCACGATGCATTCCGATACTCTGTGTTTCTGAATGGGGAAAAAAAAGGCCCCAATTTGGAAATGCACAAACTGTTTCTTTGTATCCCAAGAGCATCAGAAGGAGGAGGCAGACGTACTATCCGAATTCCCGCTAACTCCCCTGTCTTCATTACACTTTATGAACCAGCGCCCCTCAAACAACCTGAAGTTGCTACACCATAGTGTAGAGCCACGGGCGTTTAGATTCAAGCACACGTGACCAAAACCATAGCTAAAACTTGTTTATTGGGGCGGGAGAGATGGCTCAGTAGTTAAGACTAACCTGCATACTGTTCCTGAGGGGTTGAGAATTTTATTATGGATATAAAGAAGAGCACAAATAGAGGCAGATGCAGAGGCATCTGGAAGAGTCCAGTGTGAACACGACTGGCAGACTGAAGTGGTCCAGTATGGCGAGAGGGGGAAGTAAGGGAGAGCCAGAAGCCGGAAGGCCAGGAGACTGAGAGACCAAAAGCTGGGTTATCCAGGAAGGAACAGCTAGGGGAGAGGCATCCCAGTTCAGGAAGACCTGGTGCCCAGCATGTGCTTTGCTATGTAAAGCATCACCTTAGCCATTATTTGAAACCTAAAACTTGATGACAGTTTAGGGTATCTAATTTGCTTTCTCCTCAGTGGAAGTGAGTCTGTCTTGGAATGAGCCAGCCAGTCAGTGTCCCTTATGCTTAAGTTTTAAGAGTCTCACTGTATTGTCACTGTTAAACATTTACTCTCTAACATAAATATATTAGTCAGGAAATATGAAAGGGGAAGCTAGACTCCATTTCTCTTTCACTAAAATGTTAATCCCTTGGAATAGTGAACTTAGAAGAGTCAAGTGAGAAAGTTTTGGTTTTCAGGTAAATCTGACACTGATTTACAGGAACCAGAAGTGGGCACTGAGAAACTAGACTTTAAGGTAAAAGCATTCCTCAGGAGAAGAGAAGCACAGTTCCTTCCCAGTTTTTACATATTTGTTTTTGAACGTTTAAATCCTATTTCACGTAGACTCTTTAAGGCCGTCACATCAGGTAATCAAATCATGTCGTTTTGAATCGGTTTATTTACGAAGTTACAGACCCTGTCTCTGGGGATCCTATAAAAAGGGTGCAAAGCAATTAAAATTAATTACTGTGGGAGAGGTTACCAGGGTTAAAGTCCCGGCTCACCCACCCACATTCCAGACCTTCAGCAGAGGTCTGCATGTGCAAGGTAGGAAATTAGGCTTTACCACTTATGGTCTTAGGTTAATTAATTAGCATCAGAGGAAAAAGAAGTCACAGACTAGACAGCCAGACAGAAAGCAAGGAAGAAGCATAGAACTGTTCTACACCGCTGAGCCGGAAGTTCTAGAATTTCAAATAAAATGTAATGGCCTTGCATCTCATTAATGTGCCTTCCCAGTAATCTTAGGAAAGGGGGTTTAATTTTGTGGAACTCAGTGAGGGGATAAATGTTCTTCTGTGCCACAATCAGTGCCATATGGGTAGTAGCAGGGGTCTCTTACAGAAAGTCTCTTGCATTAGCTCTAGGATACGGCCCTGAAAAAGACAAGTTTCCTGCCTGAACAGCACATGGATGCCAGAAGAGTCTTGTAATGGGTTATAAACATAAGTAAAAAACCACCTAAATTAAAAACTATTATTATTATTATTATTATTATTATTATTATTATTATTATTATTATAAGTACAGCAGCAGTGGAAGAGAAATCCAAGAGGAACTTCGAGCCATCAGAGGCTCCACTGACCACCCCACCTCCAAAGAGGCTCTCATTTTGTAGACGGAGCTGCCCTTGTCCAGACAGATCCTCCAGCCGCTGGCCCTGCTTTCTGAGTACTGATATTAAGGGAATATATCACTGTCCTAATTTGCTTTTTGTTGTAGAAGTTAGGCCTGGTTCTGCCTCCCAGTCCCATGCTCCCAGGAATAAGACTCAGACTCAAAAATATATTTACAAATAACTTGGCCATAGAGCTAGATTCTTCTCTGATTAGAGCCATAACTTAAGATAACCCATTTCTTTTCATCTACATTTTGCCACATGTCTGGCTTCCTGGGCTCAGGTGTCAGGCTCCTCTCACCCTCCTGGGTGGATCTTCTCCAGCCTGGCTGTCTCCCAGAATTCTTTCTCCTCCCCGATGTCCCACTTTCTATTTCCTGCCTAACTTAGAGGCCTTGGGCATTTTAATTGATAGTTGATGCATTCATACAATATACAAGATGTTCTCTCTGCATTGTTGCTGTGAGAAAACTCCATGGCCAAAAGCAACTGGGAAGTTAAGAGTTTATTTCATTTTATAACTTCTGACCACAGTCCATTATTGAGGGAAAACAAGGCAGGAAATGAAGTAAAAATGAGAACGGCTGCTTAGTGACTTGCTTCCCATCTCTTGCCCACTTTCCCTTAGGGCCAGCCACCTCACTGATGGTGCCATGTCCCGCAGTTAATTGGGTCCTTGTGCATTAGTCATCCATCAAGAAAATAACCCCACAGACTTGCCTACGGGCCAACCTAAGGGAGGCAATATCTCTTTTAAGGTGGTTCTCAGGCACTGTGGGTTGAAATCACATATCATAAATATCCTACATACTAGATATTTTCATTATGATTCATAACAGTAGCAAAGTTTTCAGTTATGAAGTAGGCTTTAACGCAGTGGTTCTCAACGTGTTAGTCAGGGTTGCATATCGGATATCCCACATATCAGATATTTGCATTACAATTCGTAAGGGTAGCAAAATTACAGTTATGAGGTAGCGACAAAAATAATTTCATGGTGGGGGGGGGTCATCACAACACGAGAAACTGTATTAAAGGGCCACAGCGTTAGCAAGGTTAGGAAGCATCACACCGAGAGTTCCTCTTCCCAGATCTATCTAGGTGTGTATCAATTTTAGAAAACCCAACAGTACACCCACCATGCCCAACTCTTGAGTTAGTTAAAAATGTGTTCAGCTTCATGTTAAAAATAGGACTGCAAAATAAGATCAAAATTCTCTCCGATTTAGATGAGCAAAAATCCAGAAACTTGATAACCCAGTGTCATGAAGACATGGGAGAGAAGTGACTTCATATTGGTAGAACTATAAATTACTGAGACCACATACAAGAGCAACATCATAGTATATTCTAGGTCCAAAAAAATGCATGCCCTTTTATGTCCAGAAAGTCTATCTTTGGGAACCCATTCCCCAGTTACACTAGCACATCTCAAACGGCATGAATACATTAGTATGAATAACTTCATTGTTTGTTATAAAGGCAAGCAAAAACAACCATGTATAAAGGTTGGGTGAAATGGGTTAGAGACTGTCTACATGCTAGGATACCATGTGCTTTGATACCTTCCCCAAACACAGGGTCTTTACAACAACAACAACGGCTTGTCTTCTTTTACTATTTTATGGGTGACAAGGGTTAATTGGCAAGTTCAGCTCTGTGAAACCAAGGCTCCAGGAGGTTACAATGACCTAGATGCTACACTCCTGCGGGTGGCAGTTGGCTGCCGTATGGGAGATCAGCTGAGGTTGCTCTCGAGGGGATGAATCCTTCATGCTGCCTCCTGTCACAGCTTGGACTTCTTGCTTGGTAGTTACCTTCCTGAGGGAGGTTCCTCAAGGGAAAATGCAACAGGTAATTCTCTGAGGCTTTAAGAAATTATACAGCATCAGTTCTAACTTGCCCTGCGAGGCAAATTTACACGGCCAGCCCTACTACAAAGGATGCCTCTTAATTAAAGAATCTGTCTCTAGTCAAGTGTAATGGTACACACCTTTAATCTCAGCACTCAGGGGCAGAAGCAGGCAGATCTCTGTGAGCTCTAGACCTGCCTGGTCGACGTAGTGAGTTATAGGATAGCCAGGGCCACATAGGGAGACCTTCTCTCAAAACAAAAACAAAAACAAGCCAACAAAACAAAACACAAAGAGAGCCAAAAGAATGTCTATTATTAATCAATAAATATGTCTGTATAATAGAGTGTATTATGTAATTGAGAAGACTTGTTGATAGCTGTTGTTTCAATGGTGGGCATAGAAGAATACATATAATATCACAGTGTCTACCTATGTATATAGGCGTGTGGGGAAAGAATGTATTTAACTACTTACATGTGTAAAAATATGCTTAGAGAATATTCAAGAGTCTGAGTAGTTAGGCCCAGGTGTTGAATAATACTCAGTGATTTCTCTTCATACCTGTAGAAAATTTAAACAATATGATTGCTTCATTTAAAAAAGGAGGATAAAAACTCAAACTTGATGAGTCTACAAGTTATATTTCCCAAACTAAAAGCAAAGAGGGAGCTTTGATTGCAGGAAATTTGAAATTTAATTCCCTCAAAACTATCTTCTTGACAGTGCTGCTGTTCATGATGTGACTTGAACTCCGTCAGTAGAGGGCTTCCTACTCACCCTGGAGATAATGACCTAGGGTAACCATTGTCAATTGGTGGGTTTAAAGCTAGGCCTTTTTCTAATAATAATTTTTTTCTATTTTTTTTTAAATTATACTAGAATGATATCATTTTCTCTTTCCCTTTCCTTCTGACAAGCCCTGCTAAGTACCACTTCTTGTTTTCTTGCAAATTCATGTCCTTCTGTTCTTTAATTGTTGATATATATATATATATATATATATATATATATATATATGTGTGTGTGTGTGTGTGTGTGTGTGTGTGTATGCACATGTGTATGTGTATGTGCATACATATGCATATATGCATATATGCTCAGTTCCTTTAATGTTACTTATATTTATGTTTTTAGGGCTCATCACTTGGTATTGAATAACTAATTGGTGTGCTCTTTCCTGGAGAAGATTACCCTATCTCTCCTGCTCTCAGCACTCCTTGGTTGCCTATAGTTCTTTGTCTAAAGCCGAGGCCTCCTGAGCTTTCCTATGTCCATGTTAATATGTCCGATGGCGTTGTCTTTATCTAGGAACTGAGTCTTAAAGAGGGAAAAGGTGGCCTACAAAACTACTGGTTTACAGTAACAAAAACAGAGAGGAATCAAGCCTGATAGCCTCATTTTTTTAAATGTGAAACCAGAGGCAATTAAATATGGGTGTTTGAGAAAGTAGGTCTGGAAGAGAATAAACAGAAGGTTGGCGATATTTCCCTAGAAAATAAATAAGAAGGAAGAAGAGAACAGACGAGCAAAGGCTCGTGAGTTTGCATCACTGTCATCAAGAGGTCGGTGAGGTTCTTTAGAATCAGGGTACAGACCCAGGACTGGAAACGGAGAGCTGGAGAGTACAGGTGTGGGGGGAAATAGACTATGCAAAGATGTCGCTACGAGGAATATTACAGCTGGGAGCCACAGAGCCCTATCTAGGACTCAGGAAAGAATTGGAGACAATACAGACAGTTATTGCCATGAGTCCAGAGATGGGAATGGAGCAAGGGAAAAGGGTAGGCAACAGAAAACGAAGCAATTATTAAACTGAACACCTCTAAGGGTTTTGGTCTAAGCTTTCAAATATGGGAAATTTTGAATACAGTTACAATCTATACAGTGACTGACTGTGAGTAGCTGCTCCTCATTCTGTTACAGTGTTCCGTTTGAAGGATCTGACTGCTGCTCAAGTCCACTTCAAATATTGTGCCATGAGCCCACTAGTCATCTTTTAGAGATGCCAATAAAACGCATAGGTAATAATGTCCCTAGGTTTTGGTATACTCATTTGTGTATTTCAATGAAAAGACAAACCGTATTGGTGCCATGGTAGACAGCTCAGAATAATCTATTGTGGTAGGATATATGAGTTGTCCTCATAGTTGAGGGACAGGGGCAAGAGGATCAAAAGTTCAAAGTCACCCTGGGCTACAAAACAAGTTCCAATCAAGCACAGGTGACTTCAGGAGACCCTGGCAAAAGAAAGAAATATATGAAGAACAGACCATGCCTAGAATCGCCATTTTTATAAACATTATAGCAACGACGAATAATTAGAGAGGATGAAGAAATGAAATACTTTCAGGCTGGAGTTGTGTCTCTGTTGGGAGAGTGCTTACCCGACAGGCACTATTTGATCCTCAGTACCTCAGAAACCTGGTGTCTTGGCATATACCCACTATCTAAGCACTCCAGAGGGACCGACAACAGGATCAGAGTTTCAAGGCTATCCTTGGCTGCATAGAAAATTCAAGGCCAGTCTGGACCACAGGAGACCATATCTAAAAACGAACTAAATCACTTCCAAGCATAACTTTAATTCAACGGCGAACTTCCTAAGAGCCGAGGTGGCATTTTAACTTACTTCTTCTCAGCACGGTCTCTGCTTATTCATCTCCCTCAGACTCCGCTGATATTTAGGAACAATTAGGTCAATAGGAAGGGAAGGGATGGCACTTCTTGTTTAAGTTATTGGTCAGTCTTTTGCTGCATTCCTGATTTTTTTTTTTCCACTAGAGGATGGGCGTATTCTTTTCTGTTCCCCTCTTAGTTAAAAGAACAAACTATGTCAAATTCCTTAGGAAAACACAAGCTGCAACAAAACCACACTCCACTTCCACTCTCAATGTCAGCTTTAAAACAGCTTGGGAAAGGTCAGCCCACTTCACTTCCGTCTATTGTGGCGTTTACCCAGATCCTGATTATATTCGTCTGGTGGTGTTTTTTTTAAGGCAATCCCTTTATTAGTTTTGGTTTTTCTGACACATAAATTAACCAGGAGCTTTCTTTTTCTCACCAAATATTATTTGCCTTGAGAAAAGATTCACTTTGATGAAAGGGAAGAAAAAGACAAATGAACGCAGGCTTGTCTTTGGGGGACTTGTCAAGAATATGGTTAGCAATGGGGTGAAACCTGTTGCAAACAAGGCAGGAGAAGCCAAGGACAGATAGCTCGTGATGACGAAGAGAGGCCACCCGGAGGAACTGTGCCTCTGCTCCGTTTCCACAAGCGTTCTGCGGTTCTTTAAGCTCTGGATTCGGATTTGTTTTCTTCACTACTTTAGACTCCAAGCCCGTGTCAGTTTACTTTGATTCCCACTGCTTTGAAGTTATCGGTTTGGCTCCCAATTATCTAAAAATAATCATGCAGTAGCTGAACGAATGTGACAGGTCAGAAAAAAAAAAGTTCCTAACAAAGTCTTTAGTCCGATTCAGAATGATATGCCCACCTTTATACTTGTTATTTATCAAGTAAACTTCTCAACTGCCAATTATAGTCTAAAAATGTCGGTGATTTTCTTTTTGATATCAGATCGGATTCATTTTTCCATGTTACGTGGGCAAATCTGATAGATAAGTGAAATTCAATGTATACAACATGAAAGGGGAATTGAATACCAAAGATACTCCCCCAATTACAAAGAACTCAGAACAGCGTGGGTGTGATGAGGAAGAGATACTGTGGGGTGTGGCACTGCGGGGGTGGGGGACATTGTGGGCCGAGGCATTGTGGGCTGAGGCATTGTCTACATTTTGGCTCCAATCCGCTTTCCTCCACAGCCCCTACTGGATTTGGGATCACCTATCACTGTGCCCCCACTGCAGCGTCACTTCCTTCTAGGCTTTCGATGTTGCTACTTACCAGGGGAATGTTCTGGAAGTGATAAAGTTTATGTGCATGACTGGAATTTAGGAACTGAGTTTTCAAACGAGCAAGCTTAAGGACAGGGGCGTGCGAAGCAGTGACGACACACACAAGTTCTGCTTCACTCAGGTGAGCAACTCCACCCTGGTAATTTCCCCAGTCTTTCTTAGCCTCCTTCGTGAAAAGCCCACCACTGACGTCATTACCTAGCAAACAGAACACTCGGGAACTCCCAGGTGGAGTCGGCAGTCTTTAATTTCTGGGAAGATTCTAAACGAGAAGCATAAAAAATGGTGGAAATTATAAAACAGTGTCCTGTTCTAGAGACAGAAGAAAGGACAAGAGCTTCAGACACCATGGCAGGACTGGGAAAGAACAGAATGGAAATTGTCCAAATTGGGAAATAGGCTTAATTTATGAAAATTTTAAGTTATTTGATTTGATTTTGTTCTGTTCTGATATTTGATTTTGTTCTGATATCCTGTGGAGCCTAGGCCGATCAGGAGCTTGTTGTATAGACAATTCCTCATCATCCTGCCTCTCCTTTGTAAGTGCTGGGGTTCCAAGTGTACGAAACCACACGCAGCTAGAGTTATAAAGTTTTAAAATGAAGTAAGACTTCTGAATATTTACTACTTTGTTTTATGTCATAAGGTAGCAGACAGATTTAAGGTCGAGACTATTTTTAAACCCGATTTGATTTGGAACACATTAAAGGTAACGTACGCTTTAAATAACATGTTTTTTTAAAAGCAAATGTAAAGAAAATACTGAGAAATCCCAGACTAGCTCACAGCTGTTCTGATTAAAGTTTAACTTAAAGGGATTTCAAAGGTCACCAGATCCATCCAGTTTCCCAGCTTGTGATGGACAGGCTGCCTTACTATCCAACCACACTGTACCTGGAGCTTGAGTGAGTGACATCCTGTGTACGCATGGGACCCTGGTAACTGATAAGAGCTTAGCAATCAAGGCTTCTTGGTGGCTTCCAGAGCTCTTTCCAAAATCCATGAATTTGGAATAAAAATTGACCTGCTAACTTTAGGCCACTGATTAATTAAAATCATCAAAGAAAGCAAAACTATTCTAAATAAAAATATATCCTTCCCAGGCTCTATAGTTTACACGTATCCTTCAAATTTATGTGTGTTTTAAATGGTATTTTGAATTGGGATCTTTGGGGCCATAAATGAGTTCATTTGCAGATTAATGGATTAGTAAGTACCCAAGGGAGTAACTTAGCAAAGAAACAAAGCTCTCGGGGCCGGGGACATTGCTCGGGCAGTAAAATATCTGTCATGTAAATACAAGGTACTCTCATCCCAAGCATCCATGTCAAAAGCTAAGCATGATGCTGTACGAAGGTGCGAGCGGAAGGTGGGAGTGCGGAGGTAGCGACCTGAAGCTCACTGCTCAATGAATCTAGCTTGAGCATCAAGCTCATGTTCAGTGAGAGAGCATCATCCAAACAAGAGAGCCATAAGGAGGACAAGAGAGACTTCCGTGTGTATACATGTGCGTACACTGAACGTGCTCACACATACTCACAGAGAGAGAGAGACAGAGAGAGACAGAGACAGAGAGAGACAGAGACAGAGAGACAGAGAGAGACAGAGACAGAGAGAGAGAGACAGAGACAGAGAGAGACAGAGACAGAGAGACAGAGAGAGACAGAGACAGAGAGAGAGACAGAGACAGAGACAGAGACAGACAGAGACAGAGATAGAGAGACAGAGAGAGAGACAGAGACAGAGACAGAGACAGAGAGAGACAGACAGAGAGAGAGACAGAGACAGAGAGACAGAGACAGAGACAGAGAGACAGAGAGAGACAGAGACAGTGACAGAGAGACAGAGACAGAGAGACAGAGAGACAGAGAGACAGAGACAGAGACAGAGACAGAGACAGAGAGACAGAGAGAGACAGAGAGACAGAGAGACAGTGAGAGAGACAGAGAGAGACAGAGAGAGACAGAGACAGAGAGACAGAGAGAAAGAGAGAGACAGAGAGATAGAGACAGAGAGAAACAGAGACAGAGACAGAGAGAGACAGAGAGACAGAGAGACAGAGAGAGACAGAGACAGAGAGAGACAGAGACAGAGAGAGAGACAGAGACAGAGAGAGACAGAGACAGAGACAGAGACAGAGAGACAGAGAGAGAGATGAGACAGAGACAGAGAGAGAGACAGAGACAGAGACAGAGACAGAGAGACAGAGAGAGAGAGAGACAGAGACAGAGACAGAGAGACAGAGACAGAGACAGAGAGAAAGAGAGAGAGGCAGAGAGAGAACTCTGTAGCAGTGCCTATTCTCGCCATGGATGCTCTGTACTGTATCGGGATGCAGCAAGAAAGCACTGAGCAGATACTGAACCAATGCCCAACTCTTCTATGCTTCTGTGGATCTTCCAGCCTCCAAAACTGAGAACCAAATAAACTTCTTTCCTTTATAAATTATTTTGTCTCCTAGCTATTCCACCCCCAGGGCATATACCCAAAAGATGCTGCACCATCTCACAAGGACACTTGCTCAACTCTGCTCATAGCAGCTTTATTCCAGCCAGAAACTGGAAACAGCCTAGATGTTCGTCAACTGAGTGGCTAAAGAAAATGGGGCTCATTTATACAATGGTGTACTTCTCAGCTACCAAAAACAAGGACATTATGAAATTTGCAGGTAAATGGATGGATCTAGAAAATACCATCCTGAGAAAGGTAACCTAGACCCAAAAGGACAAGCATGGTATGTTCTCACTTATAAGTGGACATTAACTATAAAGTACAGGATAGCCATGCTACAATCCGTAGACCCAAAGAGCCCAAATATCAAGGAGGGCCCAAGTGCAGGTGGTTGAATCTTTCTCAGAAAGGGAGATTAAATAGATATAATAGGAAGGATGGAGTGAGCTGCATGGGGGAAGGAATGGGAGGGGAGTGGGGCAAGGGTCAGGTATAGAAGGAGCAGGGGAGAGAATGAAAATTGGCAGGTGGGGGGACGTCAATCTCTGGGACATGCGGGAAACCTGGAATGGGGTCAGGCCCCAGCGTATCTATGGGGTACTCTAGCTGGAACTCCTAGCAGTAGAGGACATGGAGCCTGAAGTGGCCACTTCCTGTAGCCAGGCAGGACTCTCAATGGCGGGATAAGGACAGTGTCCTCCCTACAAGATTGCAGGGATAAAGATAGAGCAGAGACTAAGGGTACGGCCAATCAATAACTGGCTCAAACTGAGTTCTATCTCATAGGCAAGAACCAATGGCAACTCTTCTTTGCTTCTGTGGACCTTCTAGTCCCTAGAACTGAGGCTCGAGCACTATTAATGATGCTCTCTTATGCTTGCAGACAGGAGCCTAGCATGACTGTCCTCTGCGAGGCTTCACCCAGCAGCCAATGGAAAGAGATGCAGAGACCTACAGCGAGATGGAGTCCCAGGAGTCGTGGGGAAGAGTGGAGGGAAAGGACGAGGGACCCGAAGAGGATAGGAATTCCACAGTAAGACCAACAGAGTCAAATAATCCGGACCCTTGGGGGCTCTCAGAGACTGAGCCACCAGCCAAAGAGTGAGCATGGACTGGAGTTAAGCCCCCGCACACCCCCAAACAGATGTGGAGCAGATGTGCAGCCCCCTCAACAACTGGAGCAGGGGCTGTCCCTGAATTTCTTGCCTGCCCGTGGATCCCATTCACCTGACTGGCTGCTTTGCTGGCCTCAGTGAGAGAAGATACACCTAGTCCTTCAGTGACTGGTGTGCTGGCAGTTGGAGGTGTTTCCCTAGGAGGGTTCCCGTCCTCCGAGGATAAGAGAAGGAAGAAGTGGGGTGATTGGCTGTAAGAAGGGGAACTTGAAGGAGAGGAGGGCTGATACTGGGATGTAAAATTAATAAATAAATTATCTTAGAATAATTTGGTCTCAAATATTGAGTTAAAGCAGCAGCAGCAAGAATAGTAGAATAGAACCCAGGAATCAATCTCTCTCTCTCTCTCTCTCTCTCTCTCTCTCTCTCTCTCTCTCTCTCTCTCTCTCCAAAATGAATTTTATAATGGACACAAAAGGAATATATAGAACAGAGAAAACCGTGCATAATTATTTAGACAGTGACAGTGCTAACTCTACCAAAGTGATCTAACAGGTCTCAGGGTGGGAGACAGGCAGCAGCACCCCGAAGAAGTACAGCTTTGGTACCCATTGTCATCCTAAAGCTCCAGATGTTTTAGAGCTTGACAGCTGCTGTACCCAGCGCTACACATAATGCTCTCCCATCTCACCGTTTTCACTTATGTGAGAGCATCATTTAGGTGCCTCGGGGAAATGGGGATTCTCTGGAGAACTGATAGCCTGGAGAGAAGAGAGGCAACTCAAAGGACAGCTGAGACATTGGGGAAAACTAAAACTATATACCCGTATCAAACAGAGGCTGGCTGGGCTAAGACATTACTTTTGCATCTGGGGAAACGAATTTAGCCGAGCGTTTAGTCCCCTTCTTTGGACTTAAAAACAGAATGTCTATGTGCAGAGACTTGAGGCTTTTGTTTGGTTCTATCTTGGTGACTCACTGATGTCATAGTCATTGTGACCCCCACTATTCACAACTGTCCTTGAAGGGTAGCAAATGTCACTTACTTATTTGATGCCAGAGTTAAACAGAGTTTTATCGAATGCGGCTTGGATTTGTAAGGCAAAGGGAACAGGGACACAGACGTTCCCTAAGCTGTTCATCGTCCTTCCCTATATGTCACATATGTGCCTTTCTGTTTGTCACAGCTTGTCAACTCTGTGTGAACCTACACTTCCATTCACAGTCCACAAAAAAAAAAAAAAAAAATTGAAATTGCAACCTGTCCCAGTGTGAAAAAACAAAACAAAACAAAACAAAACCAAAAGCAAGCTGTCTGGCACTGAACGTGCTGGCACCCAGAGCAGTAATCTGTTGGTAATTTTGCAAGGTTTCCATGCTGATTACATTTGGGCAGTGTCCATGTCGAAGAAGAGGAATCTGTACATCACCCCCAGCTGCCCCAGGAGCAAGGCAACATCTGCACAAACACAGACAGGGATTACCTTGACAATTAAAAGAGCGGGTTCCCGCTAATGCTATTGTCAATGATCTACAATAATGTCAATTAAATGGAAATCCAGTGCTACTTTCAAAGACCATATGGCACCCTGAAGAAAGGGCCCCACTCTCGTAGTAAGCCCAGGCTTCTCCTATAGCTTTGCCAACTACTAGCTGTGAAAGACAATGGTCGGCAGACAAATACCCAGATGGAAAGGACTTGCTGCTAAAGTAGCCCAAAGAAACTCTGAAAATAACACATGTTAGACTAAGAAGAAGAGGATCAGGCATCCTGAGAGGGACAGACAACTCTCAGAGAGGCAGATAGGGAAGACAGTGCTTGAAGAGAACCTTCTGAAGAAAGGTTACCAGAGAAACAACTCTCAATGCTAGTGTCTGTAATATTCTAAGTGCTCTTTAATTAAAATGAACAATTATCGAAGCACACAACAAATTGAACACTATCCTTCCAATTGACCCATTTCTTTCATTGACCTCATTCAGGGCAATGTCAAGAAGCCAAGAACTTATCATTACATGTATTCATTCATGTATGTGCATATGTATATGTGTGGGCACAAGTGCTGTGGTATACATGTGGGAGGCAGAGAACAACATGCGTAGGGTAATGCTCTCCATTACCCTCTGGATTTGGGACTTTGAACTCGAGTCATCACTTGGCAAAGAGTGAGTTTACTCTCTGAACCGTCTCACAGGCCCAAAAGATGTGGGTTATTGTGTTTTCTTCAACAGGAATTGAATCGAAGGCCTCACACATGATAAGCAAGTGCTTAAAAAGAGAGCATAATTTCATCCTGTTGAGAAAAGAGCCCCTTGGAGACGCCCCTGATCCATGACATCACTTCCTGACTCAGGTTGTCAGAATAAAAATGGCCTATTTTAAGGGTTGGGGATTTAGCTCAGTGGTAGAGCGCTTGCCTACCAAGCGCAAGGCTCTGGGTTCGGTCCCCAGCTCCAAAAAAAAAATGGCCCATTTTTCATGAAGATTCTCAAATAGATGAGCCAAGATGGTGCCACTTGTCTGATGTGGCAGCATATATCTGTAATCTCAGCACTCAGAAACCTGAAGCAGGAGGATTGCCACAAGCTTAAGGCCGGCTTGGGGTGTACAGCGAGACTCTGTCCCAAAACAAATGGAAGAAATAAAAAGAGAGGGAAGAAAGCAGCCGTCACTCAGCTGTTAAGAGCACCTACTGCTCCTGAAGACCTGGCTTCAGTTCCCAGCCCTACATGGTGGCTAACCATCCCCTGGAATTCCAGGTTCAGGGACTCCAATACCCTTTCTGACCTCCATGGGCACCAGGTGACTTATAATAGACATGCATGCATGTAGGCAAAACATCTATATGCATAAAATAAAAATATATAAATATTTTTGTAAAAGAAAGGAAAGGAAGAAAGAAAAAACATTTCCTAATCCTTAAATAGTTCAAAATGAAAAAGAAGCTGGAAAGCAGAACAAAGCACTGACTCAAGGGCAAATCTGAGAGGAAGGGTGAGGAGAAAGTTAAAAAAACAAAAACAAAAACAAAAACAAAAAAACAAGAGTGCAAGAAGGGAGAGGAGAGCTCAGCAGAGAGCAAGAGGGCAGAGGAGAGCTCACGTCTGCATCATGCAAAAGGCCTGGATAAAGACTCTGTTCTGGAATGCAACACAATGCTGTTCCCTGATTGTCTCCCACTGCAGGGTCCTGCTTTTCCCAGATGTGATACCTGCTTCAAAGGGAGCTTCTGACAGGGAACAGGTGATTTTGCCAAGCCAAGGAAACTCAAAGCAGGCACTGTACAACAGGAAGCATTGTTTAAAAAGGAGATAGACCTAGTTTATCATCGATTTAGATACATTTAGGCTGATTTTTTTTTATATATATATTTTTTTTTATTATTAACTTGAGTATTTCTTATATACATTTGAATGTTATTCCCTTTCCGGTTTCGGGCAAACATCCCCCCCCCTCCCTTCCTTATTGGTGTTCCTCCCAACCCTCCCCCCTTGCTGCCCTCTCCCAACAGTCTAGTTCACTGGGGGTTCAGTCTTAGGGACCCAGGGCTTCCTTCCACTGGTGCTCTTACTAGGATATTCATTGCAACCTCGAGGTCAGAGTCCAGGGTCAGTCCATGTATAGTCTTTGGGTAGTGGCTTAGTCCCTGGAAGCTCTGGTTGGTTGGCATTGCTGTACATATGGGGTCTCGAGCTCCTTCAAGCTCTTCCAGTTCTTTCTCTGATTCCTTCAACAGGGGTCCCGTTCTCAGTTCAGTGGTTTCCTGCTGGCATACGCCTCTGTATTTGCTGTATTCTGGCTGTGTCTCTCATGAGCGATCTGTACTCACATTTTGATCATCCGTCTTGAGTTTCATTTGTTCTAGGCATCTAGGGTAACTCAAGCATTTGGGCTAATAGCCACTTATCAATGAGTACATACCATGTATGTCTTTCTGTGATTGGGTTAGCTCACTCAGGATGATATTTTCCAGTTCCAACCATTTGCCTACGAATTTCATAAAGTCATTGTTTTGATAGCTGAGTAATATTCCATTGTGTAGATGTACCACATTTTCTGTATCCATTCCTCTGTTGAAGGGCATCTGGGTTCTTTCCAGCTTCTGGCTATTATAAATAAGGCTGAGATGAACATAGTGGAGCACGTGTCTTTTTTATATGTTGGGGCATCTTTTGGGTATATGCCCAAGAGGCTGATTTTTTTTTTAACCATGACAGTATACATTATTATGACATTTCTTTTAGACACCCTGAAAGTTTTTTCTTTTATATATAAAAGCCGAGTGTCTAGTAACAGGAGATCAAGCTGTTAAGTTGGCATGGGCTTTTAATCCCAGAATTCAGGAGGGTGAGGTAGGAAGATTGCAGAGCTAGTGGAAACCTTTTAACAACAGCTCTGCTCTTCAGTGCTGGCTACGAGAGCGGACCTGTGTGCCTTGTGTTCTCACTTAACTCCTGCTGTCAGATAATCCTAAGCAAACTCTTTTCAAAACAACTAAAACAAAACCTCAGTCATAGTCAACGAATACAAGAAGATTGTGGTTCAAATAAGTTAATATATATTTATATATTATATAAATTATATAATAATAAGTTCATATATATGTATATATATGCATATATATATATATATATATAAATTAGCTTTCCCTATGTTTCCTAAAAAGCCAAGTACATCTGCACCCAGAAATTCTCAAAAACGCCGCTGCTTAAACAAGACCCAGGGACAGCACCAGCTGATATAACTTCATAGGTGCGGGAACATACAGACGCACGCCCTAAATGAAGAGTAGTGGAAATCAATGATTGCTGAGAGAGGAAGAGTTAGAGCTCCCCAGGAAGATGCCCTTAATTGTTTTCCAATCCTAAATAATCAGCCCTTAAAAACATGCGCATATAAATAACACCAAGATGACTCAGCAGGCTGCATTTATTTGATTATATCATGTATATGTAACATACATTATTAAAGAAAAGAAAGAACATGGGAAGGAGATGCGCTGAAAGGATGAGAGGAAAAGAGGGGCAATGCCATTCCATTAAAAAATTAAAAGGGCATGACTTTGGAGATGGGAAGGGAGGGGTAGATCTGTGAGGAGTTGGGGATGAGTAGGGGAGATAATCTGATTAAATCATACTATGAAATTCTCACAGCATTGATAAGGTGTCTGAATGTTAATATATGTATAAAGCAGTAAAATGCTTTCATCACAGATTTTTTTATAATATACCGTGCACATAAGAATAAAATGATTTGCCCTAAATATGTAGGTAGGCATAACCTCTTTACAGAGTGCTAGCCAGCACGCCTTGCTTTTTCTGCTTTGGTGCTCGACCATCAGGTTTACTATGGTAAAAGAAGAGAACTTTTGACTTTGACCAACTATTTCCAACTCTTTTGTTTTCCTCCTTGAGACAGAATCTCACTATGTACCCTGAACTGACCTGGAACTCACTATGTAGACCAGGCTGACAGAGACTCTCCTGCCTCTGCATCTTCCATGCTGGGAATAAAAGTGTGTACCTCGTACTGGAAGCTTTGCTAAGAGCTAGTGAAGTCAGGGTTGTTGGAGGAGAATTTGCAGCAAACTAATTTACTAAGCCAACAATCCATAAACATTTGTACTTACACGAATGGATAAGCATAGTGTTCACCAATCACAAAGGAAACTTCTTTTTTGCCACAAATGGAGACCATGACAGAAAACCACAACCAATCAAAGTGCAGACACGTGGAGCCCAGTCCCAGTGGATCTCTCTACAGAACACCCCTGTACATTGCAGAACATTGCAGAAGAGGTGGTGGGAAAAGCCCGTGGACCAGGGAATTTGCTGTGAGATTATGTCTCTCAGTAACTCCTGAAACTGAAGCCATTTATAAAATTTCAATAACATGACTGTCCAAACATGAGCATAGCAGGATAACACCAAGGGGCATGTTAAACTGGATGGAGAAAATCCACGAGGCCTACGGCAACTAGGAAAGCTGGGGGTGGGAGAAGTGGTCTTCTCCAAGGAAGAGCACATGAACTGGCTGTCCTAGTACCATATGGTTGGCCCTGAAAACAAATATACAAGTACCATGACATGAACTGAACAGGTTTTATTTAAGAATATATATACATATTTCAGTGTGGAAATGACACGCCATCTAAAGAGACTACACAAAGAGCAGGAAATTTTTTTTCTCTCCATCTTTATTAACTTGGATATTTCTTATTTACATTTCGATTGTTATTCCTTTCCGGTTTCCGCCAACATCCCCTCCCTCTCCCTTCTCTATGGGTGTTCCCCTCCCCATCCTCCCCCATCACCGCCCTCCCCCCAACAATCACGTTCACTGGGGGTTCAGTCTTAGCAGGACCAAGGGCTTCCCCTTCCACTGGTGTAGAGCAGGAAATCTTAAAAGAGCATCCCGCGGGCAGCACCATCATTCTGATACATCAACATGGAGTTGCGCACAGTGCCTCCTTATTTGAGTAGAATTAGAAGAGAAAATTGAATCAGGTGCGGTGGCACACCCCGCCCCCATCTCTCTCTTTCTTTCTTTTGGAGATTATGATTTAATTATATTCATCTCCTCCCTTTTCTTGCTTCAAACCCTCCCATATAATGTTCTCCTTCAAATTAATGGCCTCTTTTATCAATAATTGCTATTGCATATATATTATACATATTATATATATATACATATATATATATATATGTGGTGGGGGTGGGGTGTGCCACCACATCTGATTCAATTCTCTCTTCTAATTCTACTCAAATAAGGAGGCACTGTGAGTAACTCCATGTCGATGTATCAGAATGATGGTGCTGCCCGCGGGATGCTCATTTAAGATTTCCTGCTCTTTGTGTAATCTCTGTAGATGGTGTGTGATTTCCACACTGAAATTAGAGGACACATCCTGGCATCACGCAGAGCTGAGAGAACTGGATTCAAGTTCCAATTCTGGCACCGAAACCTTGGATAGGCTCTAACTCATTTCCTTGGCTGGAACACGAGTGGATCCTGCTGCTCTGGCTACTTCTGTGGGCACAAGATGCTGAGAGCAAAAAGGACTATGTGACGGAAAAGGACTCCAGAGTATTCATATTTCTCACACTATCTGTGCTTTAAGTGTAGAATAATGGGGGGGGGACTGATATATCTATCTATCTATCTGTCTATCTATCTATCTATATATATCTATATCTATATATATTTATATCATGTCTGCTTTCTTTCACAATTCAAGTACAGTGTAGCTCACATCTCTCTCTTCCAGACAAAGTTCTTTTCTCTTAAGGCAAGCATATACACAGACTAAACCTCCCCTACTTTTACTATCAAAAATGCTGCTTTAACTTGCAAACATTTTTATGGACGTATTTATCGTTTGTTATTATATTTTGTGGATAATAGATTCACCTGATTCTTATACAGTTTAGGCTCAAGCCTAAATGCCCAGCACTCTAAGGGAGTTTGTGGACACCTAAGGAGACAAAAGAAAGAACCTGTCTCAAAAACACCAAAACAAAGCAAAACAAATTATGCATTTTAAAAAGATACACAACAGAATGCAGGCTTCTACTGGTGGCCTAGTTTCTGTCTTACAGACAGCTTCTGTCTGCATGCCTTCTGTGTAATTTTTGCTTTCATCAGGTGCGTATGAGCTTTAGGTCTTTTCACAGCAGTGTTCGCTTCGTTTGGTTTTACGTAACTAGCAGCTAGATCTTCTACGGAATGACAAGGCGCCCGGGCTCAGCCACTGGCTTAGCAGCAGAAACAAGGTGAGACCGTCTGACCTGGAAGCAAACACCGCAGCTGGCTGTATGTATATCATGGTCCACACCATGCCCTTAGCACCTGAGCACTGGATCCAGCTTGGGACCCAAAGAAGAGAAAGGAGTGGGAGGGAGAGGAAGATGGGCGTTCCAGACGAGAGAAGGCTAGAGTTAGAAGTCACAGAAAGCCTAAGTGAGTGTAGAAGGAGGATAACGGGGAATGAAGGTGCGTCTGACATCACGTCTTCCACCTTTTCTTGGGGAGACAGTGCTTGTCCAGGCTGTCAGGAAGTGAGCCACAGTGCCGTGAGCTCACCTGTGGATAGGGACATCCTAATCCACGGACCTTGGGGGCTCTCACCAGTCAGTCACTATGGTTCATGATGAACTGAGATGCAGGCGGGCAGGACAACGTGAGCCCACAAAGCCATGTTCACTTCTGAGAAGCAGATGAACTACTTTCATACGTAAGTTTCCTCGGAGGCTGGCAAGATGCTCAACAGGTAAAAAGGCAACTTATATCCAATCCCTAGAATCCACGTAAAAGTTGAGGGAATCAACTCCAGCGAGTTATCTTCTCGTCTCTACATCCACACCCTCCCCAACCATATCATATCCACCCACCCACTCATACACACAATAATAAAATTTTAAAAATGCAAAAAAACTTTCTTAAACAAACAAACAAAACAGAGCACCTTTCCTCTGGTTGACTTGAGCTGGAAGAAGAGACCATAATGAACCTTTTAGCAGGGCTTTCTCTCCTGAGGTTGTGTACCCACCCCCACCCCTGCCCCCTCCCCAGTTCTTTACTTGGGGACAGTTTTTTTTTTTTTGTTCTTTTTTTCGGAGCTGGGGACCGAACCCAGGGCCTTGCGCGCTTCCGAGGCAAGCGCTCTACCACTGAGCTAAATCCCCAACCCTTGGGGACAGTTTTTACCAAGTAGCTCTGACCAGTCTTATACCTCCTCTCCGGCTCAGCCTTGAGAGCTGAGATTACAGGCCTGTGTCAGCACGCCCGCCCAGCCTGAGGCTGAATGCAGAATGGCCTTCAGACATTCATTTTCATTACCTCGTGACGTGCACGTGCAGCTCTTAGCAGCTCTCCTCTAGGCCAGCCTTCAGCTAATTAGCCTGTTCTTGAAAACCCGAGCTTCCAAGATGATGTAAGATATTTTGCCAGAAGATTCTTGGAACTTGGGAAGATCTGTTTATAAACAGTTGGCCTGCTATCTGTTCTTGAACACTGTGTTCTTAAACATGCACATATACAGACATAGAACCCTCCACGGCCAAGCAGGGCCAACGCTGGCGGGGTATATTAGTGGCTCCCATGTTTGTTCCCCGCCTGCTATCCACCTTTTTGCAATAAAATCAGAATTCTAGGTTGAATTTTAAACACGCTTCTAATTTTGTTTTTGCTGTATCGTCATCGTACGAACTCTAATCTTTTCTCCATCTCTCAGAGCTTTTCACTGTGTACAGTTAGTTGTTTTGATGTGTTTCCTCCTTTTTCTTCTCATTTCAAGGTTTTGTTCATTTCTAAGACAAGTTCTTGTGTACCCCAGGTTGGCCTCAAACTCTTATATATCTGAAGATGACCTTAAACTCCTGATCCTTCTACCTCCACCCCAAGAAGGCTGAGATCACCAGGATGGGCACCATGCTTTCACTGTTCTGTTTTCTTAAAGCAAAAAAGGAACCCTTAGAAAGATGCCAGGGTTTGTTCCGTTCCAGAAAGCTCACGAGAAAGGAAGCACCTTGGGCTCATGTCGTCATGAAAGTTCGGGATTTCTTTTCTTTCTTTCTCTGATTTTAAGAGGAAATGGATAGTGTTTATAATACTTGATAGTGCAGGGTACTTGGATTCGACAGCTCCCAACCCCAACCCCGACCCAGTTTTCAGAGAAGTGAGGCCTGACTATGCCAGGCTCTGTGAGAGTTAACTTGTCTGTGACTGCCAAAGCTACTTAGTATTTAAATAAAAGCTTGCAGTACATAAACAAAAAACCAACAGCACAGCAGGCTGTGCAGTGAAGGCTCTTGCTCACGATGCCTCAGCGATACATAAAGTCTGAGGAGAATTTCAAATGCAATTCTCTGTGTCACCGATTCTCTTTTCAAATGGATTCTTACATGCAAAGCGACACAGACATAAGGACAGTCATTGCAGCCTCCATCTTCAGAGCAGGAGACCAGAGAAACTTAAGTGAGGCCCTCTGATCTGACTATTTACCGACAACGTGTCAGAACAATAAAGTGGAGGAATTTAGATTACAGAAGCAACAATGTCCAACAATACCAACCAGCCAGAGCTCCCAGGGACTAAATCACTATCCAAAGACTACACATGGACAGACCCATGGCTCTAGCTGCATATGTAGCAGAGGATGGCCTTGTTGAGCACCAGTGGGAGGAGAAGCTCTTGATCCTGCCAAGGCTGGACCCCACCCACTCCCCGTCCCCACACCCGGTGTAGGGGAATGTCAGGGTGGGGAGGTGGAAAGGGAGTGGTTGGGGAGGGGAAACAGCTTTATACAAGAACTGAAGGGGAATGGGATAGGGGCCTTATGGCTGGGAAACTGGGAAAGAGAATAACATTTGAAATGTATACAAAAAGAAATATCCAGTAAGAAAAAAAGGAAGCAACAATGTCTAAGTGTATGGTTAAGAGTTGACATCAGAAACATGATGTTAGTACCAGTACATGTGCATGTGTACATAAAAAGTATGTAGAACCATTTTAACATATCTTTATTACCAGGCATAGTAGCACACAGCTATGAGCCCAATACTTAGGAAGCATAAGTAGGAGAAAGAGGAGTTTAAGGCTTCCTTAGACTACATAAGAAAACATGCAATATATAAAACAGGTAAAGTTTTGCTACAACTTCTTGTAGATGCTTCCATGAATTAGATTTTATATGAAAAAAAAAACCCGAAAGATTAAAAACAAAACAAAACCACCTTTCATAGGAAGTTGTCAACAGAGCCCAGCACTGGGCAAGAAGACAGATATCTGGGGCTGAAGAGTAGAGGGAAAAGTTGTTTTCCACTCTGGGTTGATTGATAAAAGGCATGGTCATTGATGACCTACTCAATATACATACCACGAAAGGTTTTCATTCTTTTGATTTCTATGTATTGATACTCTACGTGTGTGCGTACATGGTGGAGCACTACGGACCAGCATGTGGAGGGCAGGGGAAAACCTGCGGAAGTCAGGTCACCTCTATCATGTGTCCCACAGATCAAACTCAGGTTGTCAAGCTTGGTGGCAGGTTCTTTTACACACAGCTAGCTCACTGGCCCAATATATATAATTTCTAAGGTAGGAACTTGTCAAGTTAAAGTAAAGGAACAAAAGGTGGAAGATGCTGGATGTTGGGGAAAACAGGAATTAGGCTGGCAAAACAGTAAAGAGAATAGCAATTCCAACCGGATAACACAGTTGTAACAGGGCCAGCATGGCGGATACTGAGCTACAGAGATCTCCTGATGTCCACACTGTCTAATGCTGTACCACACCATCATCTCTGGGGAGAGGCACTGTTTTCGACACTCCTCTCTGATGTTAGCCTAAGTCTGTGCTCTGGATAGGTGGCAAGGAGATTGTCATTGATGTATGAGACTGTCAGTCATGCAGGTACAGTGACACTGGGGCAGAGATCCAAGCCAAGAAGCCCTTCCCTAGAAAAGAGGTCCAGAGACCATGGCATTTCAGAGTGATGACTGTAGGAGCCCTAGTAGGTTCTCAAGCAATCTGTTGGAATCCTGAGAAACCCTGAGATCTCAGACAGGGAGTAGGGAGATTGGATGAGCAGGCATAAGCTAAAAGCCTAGCACACAGGGGTGCTGAGGCAGGAGGAGGAGGAATTTAAGGCCAGCCTGAGCTATGGAGTAGAAAACTGTAAAAAAGAAAAATGAAATAAGGGAGGAAGGAAAGAAAGAAAGAAGGGGGAAGGAAAGAAGAAGCAAAGGAAGGAACGAGGAAGAATGGAAGGAAAGCTTTTGACTAGTGGGGAAACTGAGGCCACTGGGAAGCCAGAAAGACCCTGACTAGGACTCTCTTGGAGATATTGGGGGATGGTATTTACCCTATGAGGGAGTTAGAGGAGACTTTAGGGTAAAGTCAGCCTACAAGGACTGAATGGCTAGTGACACTACAGTGCAAACTACTTACTTCCTACGTGCTGAGATTGTCCGCCAAGAGGTGGCACCAGGTAGGTCTGGGCATGAGGGTCCAGGCTTGGCTTCCTACTGCTGGAGATTTTCATGATCATTACTCTGTCTGGCTGTGCCATGGCCATTCTGAAATTGGGCCTCAGAGTGACTGCATCAGTAATAAAAATGAAAAAGGATTATTATACTTTGGAATATATTTCTAGTGTAGTTTTAATTTTAAAATTTTTAGATTTTTAATCTTTTTTTCTTTTTTGAAGACTCCCACATGCTCTTTAGATGGGGTCTCTTGTAACCTTGGAGACCTGGAACTTGCTAGGTAGCTAAGGCTATCCTTGATCCTTCTGCCTTTACTTCCCAAGTTCTGGGGCTACAGGCATGTGATAGCATAACAGGCTGTCATTTGAAAAATGTTTGAGTTTAAAATGACTTCAGAACTAACTGAAAAGTCAGAAGACCACTACAGCCAAGCCTATGCTCACTTTATCCTGATTTAGCAGTTTCTGAAATTGTCACTACATGTATGTATGCATGCGTGCATGTATGCATGTAGGTATGTATGTATACATCTGAGTCTGAAGTGTTTGAGGGTCATAGGCAGACACTAAGATCCTTTACATGTTAGTGTTATAAAGCCATCATTTTTTCTTTATATTTATTCTTCTCTCATACAATACATCCTAATCTCAGCCTTCCTTCCATTCTTCCTCTTGCCTCCCCATTCCCCCAGATCCACTACTCCTCCATTTTTCTTCAGAAAAGAGCAGCTCTCCCAGGGATATAAACCGAACATGGCAATAAGACTAGGCATAAACTCTCTTGTCAAGTCTGAAGGAAGCAAGCCAGTAGGAGGAAATGGGTCCCATGTAAAAGACTGAGACACTTTCTCATTGTTGGAAGTCCTACAAAAACCCAAGCTAAACAACCACAAGATATATGCAGAGGACCTGGTCCCAACCAATGCAGATTTCATGATTGCCGTGTAGGTTAAGAGAGTAGTCTGGGGCCAGTGAGTGGCCCAATGGGTGAATGTGCTCACTCTCAAGCCTGACGACCTAAGCTCATCCACCGGAACTCATGGAGTGGAAAGAAGAAGGCAACTCACGAAAGTTGTTTTCTGTTTATTCATGGTGGAGTTGGGTCTGCACACACACATAAACAAACGCAATTTGTTTATGCACAAGTTTTACTAATGCGATAACATTTTCCAGGAAGGGGAACATGGGCAACAGCTAGAGTGCCACAACTCAGAAGCAAAGGACGCAACTAAAAAATTTTTGTTCATATCAGTTCTCTATTGACTTTTCTACACTACATACTAAGTACTAACCCGTTCAATCCTTATAACGATTCAGAAGAGGGTGTCATCACCAACCTCACTCTACTAGTTGGGAAACTGGGGCACAGAAGAGAGGGTACTTGCTGGGAGGAAGCAGCCTTTGAGAAAGTTCTGTTTGGTCATTTTTGAAAGTTAAGCAAAATTAGGAGAAATAACGGTTATTTCTAAATGTCTGCGATAATGTATCATTCCTTACTGCGCTAAAGTCAGAATTTCTCTCAATAGGAAAAAAAAAAACATTATAAAATAAAGTTGAGGATCCTGAAAGTGAAGTTTTTTTTTTTTTTTTAAAGTTTCTGAAATGTTGCACATGAAAGACAGATTATTGAATGCAAAACACCACACAGTGATCAAAGAGCAAAAGCTATGGGAAGCTAAACAAGAGATGTGCGCGCATGCGCCCGTTTATCCAGCAGCTCTGTGGGGCGGGTGCCCTGAAGACACGGAGGGAAGATGGCGGCAGTTATAGGATGTCAGTGTCACACACCGCAGGGTGGGGTGGCGCACACCTAGAATCCTAACCGCTAGGGAAGGTGAGACTGAAGCTGCACCGAGTACCAGGAAGGGCCCCATGATGTGTCCTCAGCCCATACCCCAGAGGGACTTCCTAGCAACTTCCTAGCAACTGTCAATCAAAGATTAGTCTGATTGAGTAGTACTTTCAGACCGTCTGTGAGTGTTCACTGCTTCAGAACACTCACCTGTCGCCTTGCAATAGTCATTCAATTTGATGCTTGCCAGGATGGACACCCCCTCATATGCTCCCATTTCCTAGAAAACCTTGTCCCGATGAAAGTTCCGGGGTTCTTCACCAAACTACCCTGCTGCATCAGGGTCAGCGATGAATAGGCCTAAGCTTGAGCTTGAATAAAGAGACCCTAATGTGATTGCCTCACAGTCAGCTCCTTGGTGGCCTTTCGGGGTTCATGAACGCTTCCTGGTTTAAGTGTAAATCCAGCGGACACAACTTGCTCCAAAATAAAAAGTAAGAAGAGGGCACGGTATCCAGCTCAGCAGAAGACTTGGGCACCAGATGATGGGATCTGAGTTCAATCCCCAGCACTGCAAGGGCTAAGGGGCGGGGTTAGCTGCAAAGAGGAAATATGATGTACAAAGGTGTGCGAGAGAAAACAGAAGGTTTGAAAACCCTTTCAGACAGCAGGAAAAGTGCAGATATGTGAAGAAAATGTCGAAGAGGAAGAGACCTGAAGAGCAAGAGCACAGAGAGTTGACAAGATGAGGCTGGGCTTCCGGAGACGAGCACAAAGGCCTGGAACGGCTGGGCAAGGAGCTCCGTGCAGTTAGTCTACACAGGATCACATGCAGCTCTGAACCCAGAGTCGAGTGAGGTGGATACTAACAAACCCACCTTGTAGGCTGCGAGCCCGTGTGATCCTTTGTTCAGCATAGGGTTTTGTTTGTTTCATCAATCTTGGGTAACGGTTCAAATAGTTGACTTTACAACATCTACAGTCACCTAGGAAACGACCATCTGGGCATGCCCGTGAGGAGGTGCCTAGATTGGGTACATTTAGAAACTACTTTTATAAACATTTATGTTTCTATTTAGTGCACATGCAAAAGACAGTGGGCACACGCAGGTTGGAGAACAATTTATGGGAGCTGTTTCTCTCCTTCCACTGCTCAATCCCCGCAAATCATCTTGTTCGGTTGCGAGTGCCTTTACCCACCGAAACATCTCTCACTGTACCAAGATTGAGTTCACTGAGGTAGGAAAAAAAACCTGTCCTAAATTTTGATGTGAGTACCATTCCACAGGCCTGGGTTGTGTCAGAAGGAAAAAGTGAGCTGAGAATATCATTCTTTGTTCCCTGCTTCCTGATCATGGGTTCCAGGTAACAACTCTCTCTGTGTTCCTCCTGCCGTGCCTGCCCCACGGTGAGGGACCATAACCCCAAATTGTGAGCCAAGAGAAACCCATCCCACATTAAGTTTTATTTTGCCATAGCAGCCACAACAAAAAACTTATCCATTCCTGTATATATTCAACTTCTGTTTGCTTTTACTCTTGAACGCATCTCTGATTTATTGTTTTGTCTGAAATTTTTATTGGAATATAAGCTTCTTGAGCTTCGGTATTTTTTTTCCTTTTTATTTGTCTCCCCAAAGTGCTTGGAGAATACTAAGCAACCAATAAATATTTGTTGAATACAGAGAACATACCAGAAATGTAGATACTCCAAGGCATCAAAATTGATTATAATTTGAATTTCCCAATCAGCTGTGTATAGACAATGCTCTATAACCTATACTCCTGTGGTTATGGAATCACTTGTCACACCTACTTAAATGTTTTAACAACATTAATATATAAAATATGCTTTGCTGTGACATTGCATACATGTACACAATGTATTTTGATCAAATTCATACTCAACCCCTCCTTTATCCTTTCTTGTTCTCCTGCCACTTCTGCTAAACTCTTCCTCCTTCCTTCTGTTTGCATGCCTCTTTTGTGGGGTGTGTGTGTGTGTGTGTGTGTGTGTGTGAGAGAGAGAGAGAGAGAGAGAGAGAGAGAGAGAGAGAGAGAGACTCTCAGTGAGTTTTATTAGAATTTGTAGGGTTTGAGTAGAAATAGGCCCTCTCTGTCCATAGAGAGTAGCACTATTCAGAGATGTGGTCTTGGGGAATAGGTGTGTCACTAGTGGATGGGCCTTGAGGTGTCAGTGTGTCTCCGTTCACTTCCTGCTGCCTACCAATCCAGACACGGAACTCTCAGCTCGACCTTTAGCACCATGTCTACCTAAATGCTGCCCTGCTTCTTGCCATGGAGCAAATGGACTGAACCTCTGAAACTGTAAGCCAGCCCAAGTAAATATTTTCCTTTGTAAGAGTTGCTGGGGTCATGGTGTGTCTTCACAGCAGTAAAACCCTAACTAAGACAGTGTTGTTAGCAAGAACTTAGGCACCTTACTAGGGGCTACACCACTGAAGAAAGTGGTTTCCTCCTCACTAAGCATTCATTATGTATAAGTCTCAGTGAGGGGATGGGCTCCATGAGCCCCTTCACGTCCCACTCACATGTAGACATTGTGCATGGAATTACAGCTGTTGTGCGTTCAAGAGTGCAGCAGTCATGTCACGTCTGGGAGTAGGCAGACATGAACAGGTTGTCAAAACATATGGTCTGCCAAGTGCATGGGGGATCCTACCCAAACATGAAGAGTGACAGCTCACAGTCCCCACTTTCCCGTCAGGGAATGCATTGTTTGTCCTGTATCCTCTGTCTCAACACGCAGAGTGTTTTTGTTTCCTTGTGGACACCAAATGTTCAGTATGGCTCACCAAACACTTTTGTTTATTTTTATCCCAGTTTAGTTCAGTTAAATGATTGAGACTTCATCGTCTCTCTTCTTTGCTATGGAAACACTTTTTATAAATTATCCCCAGTGCTATCTCGTATGGATCCATTGTCACAAGGATCACAGTTTTGATTTTAAAAGTCATGTCTGCTTCTTCAGGCATAGGGTTAAAATTCCTTTCCAGCCTCATCTGGCCAGGGACTGCTCTTATTTCATAAAGTGCATTTATCTGCCTTTCATGTGTGTTGTAAACACTGAGACCAGTCTTGAAATACACTCTGCATTATGTGGTAGTTTGAAAGTGTTAACTATGGGCAAGTGTGGTGGCCTCATTAGTACTCTGGAGGCAGAGGCAGGAGGATTACTCAGAGTTGAATATCAACTCAGGCAACACATCCAAAAGCAGTGCTCTCTGTGGACGTCGTCAAGCACTGATTCATCAGACAGATGACAGATTACTCCTGTCTGTCATCTAATACTCAATGACCAACTCTGACGGATTCCATTCCCTCAGTGTCCCTCTGACTCCCCAAGATTATCGGGGAGGAAATTCCAGATGTCCATTATTCTGCATGTAAATATTTCAGACTGTATATTTAAACATTGGGCCTCTTCTAAATGGCATTGCCAATCTCGATCTTCCAGTACTGAAGGCCGAAGGGAAATTATTCGCGGCCAAATTTCACAGACTAAATACATGTATGTGCATTTGTTTAGTTTGGATCTTGCATGTCCCTGAAGTTTGTATGTTGAAGGATTGGTCTCTAGCCTGTGATATTAGAGAAGATGGGGGTTGGGGTCAAATTCAGCAAAAGGAAGTTTAGTAATTGAGTGTGCCCCTGAAGGGGATATCAGGACTCTGAATTCTTCCCACTTCTCTCTTTTTTTTTTTTTTTAACAAGAGTTTTAACTATTTTAATTATGCATGTGTGCACAAAGGACATGCACAGAGCCCAGAGAGGTTGTATCCCATGGAGCTAGAGTTCCAGTCAGCTGTAAGCTGCCCAACACAGGAGCTGGACACTAACTCCAGTCCTCCTGAGGGCAGGAGTACTCTGCCGCTCAACTGTCCCTCCCGCAGTCTATTTCTCTCTTTTGCTCTCTGGCTGCTGTGATAGAAGCAGCTTCTTCTGCCATGTGCTCCCAACATGGTGTATTACCTCCACACATGTCCAAAAAGCAATGGGGCCAATTGATCATAAATAGGAATCTTTAAGATTACGAACTAAAATGAGCCTTCCGTTTTCTAAGTTGATGTCTGGAGTATTTTGTCATTGGTGATGGGAAGCTAACTAGCTAAGGATGCTACATTCAGATTTGTTTCCTTTCCAAGGGCAAATGTTAAGTGGAATTGATCCTAAGGGCTTGGAAGGAGTAATCACTTCCTTCTTTGAAATAGAAACAGACTTGGAACCCCAGACAGACCGGATTTCCCTAAGTCGAGGCGATGTCAGTATATCTCGGAAGCTCAGTAAATGCTTGTGGAATGAGCAGGTTGCTATAGAGCTGTGAGTGGCTGGGGCTAAAGCCCCGTGGTAGCGCGATTGCCTGCAGCTGTGAGTGAAGTACTACTTAACGGTTCTATAATAAGAAGTGCACTTTGAAGGTGTCCCCGTCTTCGTTAGGCTGGAGCAGCAGCTTTCCCAAGATGGCTCTCGGGTTAAATAATTCTCTGGCTGCTTCTCCTCCTCTTTCTTCCCCCCTCCCTTTCCTCTCCTGCCCTCTTCTTCTATTGACCTATTTTCTTTCCCCCAAGTTAGACTTTCTTAGTGTTCTAAGGACTCGTGTTAGAATGCTTGGCCCATAGGGAGTGGCGCTATTAGGAGGTGTGGCTTTGTTGGGGTAGGTGTGGCCTTGTTGGAGGAAGTAAATCACTGCGGAGGTGGACTTTGAGGTCTCCTCTGCTCAAGCTACACCCACTGTGATACACAGTCTCCTTCTGCTGCCTGTGGATCAAGATGTAGACCTCTCAGCTCCTCCAGCACCATGTCTGCCTGCGTGCTGCTAAGCTTCCGGCTATGACGATAGCAGCCTAAACCTCTGAAACTGTAAGCCAGCCTCAATGAAACGTTTTCCTTTATAAGAGTTGGTGTCTCGCGGTATCATGGTGTCTCTTCAAGCGATGAAACCCTAAGACAGTGTGTTCTGATTTTTTTTCTCCCAGAATGTGTAGGGGGCTTGTTCTAATAAGACGGTAATGATGGCAACCTTTTAGAAAAAGAAAGCTTTGGGACCGACCTGAATCATAGCTATGAAGTTCCTCCCTAACGACTTCATTCTTTCTGGGAGAAGCACACCGAGCAATTCATCTCTCTGAAATCCTGAAGCAAATAAGAAAGGATCAGTCAGGAAGTGCACCACAGTAGCCAGAGTAAATACTCTTTGAATCTGTCTGTGAAGATCTCATTTGTGACATAGAGCACTTTAAAACAGCCACCCACACTCTTGGTGTATGGTGTATGTAATGACTTGGCTCCGTTTTGCTGGAGATGACCCAGGTGCCTTGCACCGCCACTCTGTGGAGGCCAAAGCATTCTGAAACTTCCTTAAAGAGGCTCAGCTCATGGAAGGTTGATGGGTTAATGGCAAAATGCTTCCTAAAAGGCATGGACATTAAGAAACAATAAAAAAGCAAGGCTAATTCTACAAGAGATCCTGAACCACTCATGTGGGTTTCCACGTAATAGTTTGGTTAGTAGTGTCAGCTATGCACCTTTAAAGAGGTTACTCGAAAAGTCATTATGAAAATATCCAATGCTTTCTGTTACCATTGGAGAAAACTGAGACCCTCGGGCATGATGCACCTCTCTTGTTTTAATCTGCCCTGTTCCCCAGTGGACTTGGCTTTCAGAGGAGCACCTCCACGCTGACCTCCTTTTAAACCCCAAATACAGTTTTCTAAAGTCAAGGGGTTAGTGCCCTGGAAGAATCAGCCAGCGGCTGGAGGACTCGTTAGTGGCCCAAGTGTCCTCTGAATGTGAATATCACAGTGCACGTCTACCTGGTAGGTTTGGGGATCGTTCTCAGAACCTCTGCTTGATCTTCAGACCTCTAGGAAAGGTTATATGGGCCACAGTCTTTTGCTGACAGCTCCCCATTAAGAAGTTACTGTTTGGAAAAAAAAGTTACCGTTTGCTGTTCTACGCTCAGCCATTGTCCTTTCAATCACCTCTGTCTCTACTTCCTGCTTTCCCCTTCCCCGCCGCCATGTTACTTTCCTCCTGTTTTCCTGACTTGGTACTTGGAATTTCTCTTCAGCCAAAGTATTTCTCCTGCCTTGGCTCTACCCAAGGACTTTGCTGCTAACCTGATTGGAGTCCTGGACCTCAAAGTTGCGTTGTCAATATCTGCACCTTCTCTAGACTTCTCTCCTCCAGACCTGTTACTAAGAGCCAAAGAGGAGCTACCCTGGCCTCACACAGGTTTTCTTAAGATCGAGTTTGGTTATCTGGCCCAAGCTGGTCTTAACCTCATGATCTCCTTGCCTCAGCTTCCTGAATGTTGGACTGCGGGTCTGTACCATCATGGCCACACATTGGTTTTGCTTAACTTCACAGATTAGATGTTTATGGTTTAGCCAGTAAATTCAGCTTACTGCTTCCTAATATGGGAAACTATCTGCACAGGTCTAAGTTCTCTCTTCACCCCAGACTATCCCCTTGGCCTCTCTTCTTTACCTGTCTGTCCTTCCCCTTCCTCAAGCATTTCTCACAACACGTCTGTCTTCTACAGTTTTCTTGAGGTGTGCCGCAGCATTCTCCAGAGCCCTTCTGTAAATCCCATCCCCAGGAAGACATTCGAGCTGACCCCACCCAAGTTGAGAAAATCACATCCACTCACAAAACAGTATACAGGAAATACGCTAAATTTTCACTCCCCAAACACCACTCACTGAGGCAGACTGTCATGTAGCCCAGGCTGATCCAAGATATATTATGCCAATCTCCTGGTCCTTTTGCCTCTACTTGCCAAATTCAAAGGTTATGGTTATGTACCACCACATCCAGCCTGAACATTTTACTTTCAGTGAGGCAGAGAGCTATCAAGGGGTCCACTTGAGGAAGAGCAGGACAAGAAATGACATAGATCAGATTTATCACTACAACTTGCCTCAGTGACTGAAGGACAGATCCAGGGCCCCTTACAGACAGGAAGTCCTTAGTTGTTCAAATTTTATATATATATGGAAAAGAATATATATATATATTCAGCGCTGGTGGAACCCAGAGACCCTGTAGGTATAGGATGGAGTGCCTATGAGACCATACAACTAAGACATTCCACTACTGGCTTGTTTCTCCTGATTCCAAGTCACTCAGTTTAGTAGCCTGTGATTCCTCACCCCAAAAGGTGAACCATTGTGCCAGTAGGTAACGCAAAGGTTAGGTGAGTGTTCGCCACAAGGACGACTTCATTTTCTAGCGGTCAAGGGCTTTATCACCGTCCACAGTAGGCCAGAAGTTAGTCATTCCTGCCTCGCTGAACAGCTGTTCTGTATTCTATTGTCACCCCAGAGTCAATCAAAAGAGAATAAGGAAGTTTATTATTTTCAATAGTTTCTTTAAACCTGGAAAATCAGGAAATAAGCCTGCAGTCATAAAAATATATAAATTCAATCACAGCTCCTCAGTCAGGAAAAGCGACAGCCCTTGTAAGCCAAGCAAACTTAGCTGCAGTCACTACGTAGACATACCCCCCACCGAAGGACCTGCTAGCATTGCCAGGCCAGGCCATGTACAGCCAGACTGAGCCCAGCCATCCATGCAGCTCTGAGGGAGCAAGAGGAAAAGGAGGACTGGGTCCAGTGAGCAGCAAGGGACACTTCTTTGCATATATGACTCCCAGCAAGATGGCTACAGATCACATTTGCGGGCAAATTTTCTACTTGAAATTAAAACATATGGGAGAAGGGAGTGTCTAACAAGCTCTCTTAATTTTCACAATGAATTTCTAGTTATGCTGTCTTACTTAGGCTTTCCATTGCTGCAAAGAGTCACCATGACCAAGGCAACTCTTATAAAGGACAACATTTAATTGGGGCTGGCTTATTGGTCCTGAGGTTCAGTCCATCATGGCGGGAAGCATGGTAGCACTTAGGCAGGCTGGAGGAGCTGAGAGTTTCCCATCTGGTTCTGAATGCAAACAGGAGGGCTGGGGATTTAGCTCAGTGGTAGAGTGCTTGCCTAGCAAGCACAAGGCACTGGGTTCGGTCCTGAGCTCAAAAAAAAAAGAAAAAAAAAAAAACTAGTTAAGCTGAATGCAAAGAGGAGAAGGCTGAGTGCACTCAGGCAGCTAGGAGGGTCTCAAAGCCCTCCGCCACAGTGACACGGTTCCTCTAACAAGGCCACACCTACTTCAACAAGGCCACATCTTCTAATATTCACACACACACACACACACACACACACACACACACACACCCCAGGCCAAGCATATTCAAACCATCATGTATGCCTTTGCCAATCATACCAGATCTTCAGGGAAATAGATTTTCTACTTCCTTAATATTAGCACATAGCATTTAGGTGTTAGCATCTGCAAGCGTGGTGACAAGATAGGAGTGAACAGGCTAGTAGACATGACCTGTGTGCTGCAGTCAGTTTGTTCTGTCTGGACCACAGGTCCACCCCCAACCCTTCTCAGAATCCCTGCCCAGAGGATACCTAATTCCTTACTTATTTTATCCCAGGAAGCACTTGCAGCAGCCTCAAGAACAAAAGCAACACTTTCAAGAATACAATTACTGGAAAGAGTTGAAGCTTTTGTTACTTGTGGGTCTTTTTTTTTTTTTCTCTTTTGTTCTAAGAAGATAACTAACCCACATGTAGGCCCTTTAGTCAATTCTCCTGTTCCTTATTTATTTATTTCACTAGTTTTTCCTGTTTTGCGTATTTATGCTGTTGTTGTTTGTTGTTTTTGAGTAAGGGTCTCAAGAGGTCCACGCTAAGCCTGGATTTCTGATCTTCCTGTTTCCATCTCCCAGATCCTGGAATTACCGGTATCTACCACCACACACACGTCGATTCTCACGCTCTAAGGTCACTTGAAAATTTCTTCCCCGAGTGGATCTGCCATCCACCTAAGGCAAAATTAAAATTAGTTTAGTTCTCTCGTTTCATTTTGAATTTTTACAGTCATGCCCTAAAATATTAGCAACATAATCTTGCAATCTTCCGCAGTGGCATAGAAAGAAGCCATTCTTCATTTCTCTTTAGAGCTGTATAATATTCCCTCCTCTACCGAAGACCACGTGAGTCCTTTCCATAGTCTTGTGGAAACGTCTTCTGAGCTCTGCCAGCGCACCCGTGCAGTAGTTTAGATGATGGAACACACACACACACACACACACACACACACACACACACACAAACAAAAGACAAAAAAACAGTCAATGAATTATCTATAAACACAAGTAGTAGTCATGTTTAAGGTGGGTCAATGGCACTCTTCTTCCAAGCTCAAGGATTAAAAGGAGCCTTTACTCCTGGCAAAAGTCAGCGGTTATCTCTTCCCAAAAGCTCAGAGCCATCATAGCAAAGAACTTTTTGAAAGTATACCAAACGTGTCCCAGTGGAAATAAATTCTTGGTAGCGGCACTCTGGACAGACCTGGAATATTGCCACACTTCGAGTGTCAACGTTTAAGCTGATCTTCAAACTCCCCGAGAAAGCACTGTACTGGAGATTGCCATAGAGTGAGTACGTACAGCTGTATTCCTCTGACCTGCAAACCCAGCAGGGAGAGTGCAGTACTGGATGAAAACTGGAGGGTCAGGGCAGGTCGTGGGCCACCAAGTGCCCCAAAGGAGACAGTTAGCTTCTCTCTTGGAAGAGGAACCTGTTTGCTACAAGGGCAAATGTGGGCGAAAAATACAGCACTTTATAAGAATGTTGTTCTGATGGAGATGAAGCGATATGTGGTCCATTTTTTTAAAAGTTTTTTTTTTTTTTTAATGCCTGTATATGGGTATCTGTCTGTGTGTGTTTAGATGAGTATAGGTGTCCAGCGTCAAGAATAGGGTGCCAGGGCTCTTGGAGCTGTCATTAACCATGACTGTGGATCGGGGAAGAGCTCAGACAGAGCAGTGAAGTGCCCTTAACCACTGAGCCATCTCACCGGCACGCTGCGTTTCCCATTCATAAATTCAATTTTTTAAATTCCTGTGCACCTTATCATAAGGTTCCACTGCAGCTTCTTTTATTTCCACAAGCGAGGCACTGACCTGACCAGCAGGCTGTGCAGCCAAGGGTCGGTCCCTCCACAAATAATCCAGTTAATTCCCACGAAGCTCCCTTTGAAAAAGAGATGTCCGCCCAGGGGGAGAATCCAGCTGTGTATGGTGACTCCCCCGTGACATCTAATGGTAATCCTTGCCAAGCGATTGTTACAAAAAAAGAAACCCCCGAAGTTACACTATCGAGCAGAAAACAAAACAAAGGATGTCATGGAAAATGTCACTACAGGTCATCGCTGGTCTGGGCCTTCATCGTGGAACGTGCATGCGGAAAGCCAGCATGGAAATCTTTGCTCTGCATCTCACGCAGAGCCGGAAGCAGCCCCCAGCAGGCCCTGCTCTTCAGACCGGCCAGTGTTGAACTTGGCGGGCTGCCTACTGCTTTAGCTCCTGGGCCTCAAGCTCATTGTTCCAGGGCCACAGGCAGCATTTAAGACATAATGGGCCTATGTGACTACTTCGGGTTCCCAGCACAGAAAATGCCGTAGTCCTTATCTAGTAACACCAAGTTGAATGCACGCTAAAAGTCTTTAGAAGAGGTGGGTTTTTTTTCCCCCCTTACTTACAGTTTTGGCTGATGAGTTCCACTTGCACTGGGGTTCTGGAAACAGAAACAGGATGAGTTAACTCAAAAGAAAAATCCAAGCATTGTCTTTTGTGGAACCCTGGGAGGAATTTAGAGCAAGGAAGCCCTTGCGTCTTAAAAGACTGGATGCCTTTTTGGTTTCCTGATTTCAAGCTGTTTTTGTCTTTTCTAATTGCCAACCTTGGCAGCTATCGATACTCAATACCAACGGATAGGTCCGTGTGGATTTTTTTTTTTTTCTACACTCTAAAGCCTTCTCAAACACAAGAAAGTTCAGTTCCACTCTCCAGACTCGACAGGCACTGTATGTGATTGGATGCTGATGGACCCCTCTTTTAGGCCAAAACAGTGCCAGACATGGTGGCACAGGGGTTGAGGCCAGCCTGGGTGGTGTACAGCCGCAGGCCTCTGCCTGCCCCGGTGCACACTAAGGGATCCTGTTGGTACCACGGGGGCTTCCTGCGCTGCAGACCTTAGCAGGCTCTTTGGAGCAAAACCCAGAGACCTAGGGAGCTTCAGAAGCGTGCCTTGGTGTTTGTTGAAGCGAAGGAGGGGTCCTAGCTACCCACCTCCACCAACCCCGACCCTCGGATGCAGTCCTCTGGCCCTCAACGCTGGTTCCCATTCCTTTCCTCTGCTTTTGTTTATTCCCGGCACCAGGACCCCACTGTGGAGTCTGAAAGCAAGGTCTTGTCACTCAAATGTCTCCTCCTAGTGTCGTCTTCTTGATCTTCTTGAAATGAGGTCAGGGGATGCTGTTCCTCTAGGACATTGCGCTTTAGAAACATATTTAGCAGGGCTGGAGGACAGACGGAATGGGCGCAGCTTAAGTGTCACCTTTGCCGATGACCTTTCCCGCAGGCTCCCTCCTCAGCCTGTTTTAAGTTTTGACACTAAAGCCACTCTAAAGGCCATAGTCTTCAAAGGCACGAGCTACTCGGCACTTGTCCCGAAACGAATGAGGATCAACGGCGGATCTGAGGTTACTGGCACAGGTATCCTCTAGTCCGTTTGTTTACAACGGTATATTTGTGATCCTCTTGGCCTTAGCACAGAGTGCCTGCTTTTTGTTTGTTTGTTTTCCTTCAGTTTTAAGCGCAAAGGGTCTTTAAGGGCTAAAGGGCTCCCTAGTGTTAGCAAGGAACACCTTGTGGTAGGTAGCCTTACAAGGCATTAGCAGATTTGCTAGCCTGGAGATTTGCTTGCACACCCCTCATAATCAGCTTTGCCCCTGGTTAATGTGCCTCACCAAAAAGAGGAAGGTAAGGCAAGGAGGCCCTGTTGAGGTCTGTGAAAGGAAAACACTTTCTAGCCTAGTAAGTAGGGTCTAAGGTTACCACTCACCGCGACTGAAGACAAAACAAGGAAACCTTGTTAGACCATTGTACCTTTCCGTAGGAACTCGTCCACGTTGCTGTCAGTCACGTGGGCACCCCTCAGAAAAGCTGATTCACCTGAAGACCTGCTAAAGACAGAGTGGGAGTGCTGTTGGTGTTAATTATCCCCTTAACGAGATAATGTACTTTTACCCTCAGAAGCCCCTCCCTAACTCAGCTGCTTGCAAATCCTCAGTGCTAAGCCTGCCTGCTTTCCAGGGTGCCAACTCAGAAGCAACTTTTCCCTTCCCTTCTCTTTCATTCCTTCTTTGGATACTGACCCCGAATCTCAAGCTTTCAGACCCTGCGCTGTGGGTTCTCTTACAGTCTTTTCTGTTGACCCTGAACTGTTTCCACATCTGTTTGATGACTTCTGCTCAACTGGACTCTACTGAAAAAACATCTCCCTTCCTCTTATCTAGTTCCCTCCCTCCCACAGCTGCTGGCATCTACGCCTTGACTGCCCTTTCATTTTTTCTCTCAAACTCTAGTTAAACGGTTCTCAAGTTTCCTTCTGAGTCCACTTTTAAGTTAGTTTGGCTAAAGGAATTAGGAGCCCAGGAAAAGAGACCACCCAATTGCCTGGTAACACTTCGGCCTGATTAAAAGCCCGAGAAACTAAAGGATTATTCCAGAAGTAAACAGAAATTCACAGCCTCATTCCATATTGGTTCTGACTAATGGTAATAAATAAATGACAGTGTAGTTGCTATCCCTGTCCCCTCCCCCATTCCATGACCACCTCAGGGAATGCCCTGTTGCTATCTCTCCTCATCTGTACACTTCCCTTACCAGGCTGCGTCCAGCCTGGTCTCTTGACTGTTCAGACTATCTGTCTACTCTCAAGCATTCTCAAGCCTGCCTGTGTAGTCTGCCTCCATGGACTAGCTCAGGCTTCCTCATAGTGTAGAGGCCTGGAGACCTCAGATTGCATAGAAACTGAAACATTTAAGACTCGATGTCCTAGTAAGCAAGGTAGACAATGTTCTTCTTGTCATGTCTTAGAATTGACCTAATATTAATTCTACTATACTTCATTGCACAAAACAGAGGCTGCTGGTTGTTTTGAGAGAGAGAGAGAGAGAGAGAGAGAGAGAGAGAGAGAGAGAGAGAGAGAACAGGTGGACCCTTCCTCTTCTCCATAAGAAAAATATAAAACTATCTGAACATAGATACTAAAATAGTTACCGACTCGTCACCATTGTCTTGAGGATCCAGTCACCCTGAACTTTTCTGGTTTCTCTAGGTGACCCATCCTGGACTTTCCCTCAAATACAAGTGCTTTCAGTACTGGAAATGTCAGTAGTTAAACAAGTAGGCTTTGAAGAGAGCCTCTGAAGGAACCACACCAGTGACCCAGTAGTCATGCAGTCCCCTTCCCACAGTAGATCCAGGCTGCTACAGAGAGGAAGTTGAGGATGTGTGGTTTCTAAGGCTAGGGCTCCATGTGCCTGACACATACATCTGGGCTTTGGAAATGTTTAACCTGGGACCACGTTGGAAGAACAGGCATGCAGAAGCTAGCTTCACAGTGGGCCCACTGCACGGAGTAAAACATCTGGCCAACAAACAGACATTTCCACCACTCCTGCCCCGAGTACTTGAACATAGATGCGATGTCACCATCTCTGACACTGTCTGCTAGAGCGCTCAGACAACCCCAGCCACCAGGCACTGTGAGTGCATTTCAGAGTCCAGGTGAGAACCACTTGACTGATCGATCCAATTAAGCCCTGGGGCCTCAAGAGATGGAATACATCATTCTTTAAGCCTCTAAATTCTTCCTGGCTTGTTTGTGCAGTTCAAACTGCAGTCTCTTCAGCTTTCCCCTACCTTCTTTCTTTCCTCTGGTTCTCGTGGACTGGCCTGTGGCATCGATAATCTGCTTCAAAGAGGTTTTCAATGCTGGCTGTGGAGCATGGGCTCTTAGATTTAGGAGGTTGTTCTTGGAGGTGATCTAAGACATGCCCACTATTATCTAGAAAAGAAACCAGTGTGGAGATAGTGGGGGAAGGAGTGTGAAAACTCAATCCAAAACAGTTATTCTGCCGGGAGTGCATGGTCCTGAAGACGGAGAGGTGTTCAATTGGATCTTAATGTCTAGTGGCTACTTGTTCGTTTGTTTTGTAGAAACAGAGAACGACTAAATGTTCTTGAGAAAAAAGTTAATATGGCCAAGACTCTGTTTCCTGAAAATTAGTCTGGGGACTGGAGGTGCAGTTCAGTGGCAGAATGTGCTTGGTGTGTATGAGGACCTGGGGTTGGTCCCCAATACACACGAACACACATTCGATTGTGATGTTCAGTCAACTGTGTTTGAGTAACACCAGATGGAGGTTATCAACCTGGATGGGGACCACAATGAAGAAATGACTGTGACAACCCTATTGAAAAGCGTCAGATCCTAGAACCCAGCAATCTCAATGGGAAAGGGGTGAAAAGGGACCAACTTAAGACACACCCAGGGGCTGATATGAACAGAAACACTGTTCATTCCACATATGTGTGGATATTCAAATCCACACATCCCTTGATCATGTGTAAGCAAAATAAATCCACAGAATACTTTTAAAAAAGTCCACTCTTCTGAAAAATGTTTTAAATTTAATCTATAATTTTGGGTACATATGCTCATTGATTTCTCTTTGAAGCATTTTGAATCATTCTAGGATTTGTTTTGGCTTTATTTCTTGAGACAAAGTCATGCAGTGTGGCTCAGGCTTACCTGGACATTGCTATGCAGAGTAGACTGTGATTGGGGGACTTTTCCTTCTTAATGTAGACTTGTTTTATTAATAATTTGTGATGGTTTCTCTGCTTACCAGAAGTAATCCGAATGCTGGTTGAATTTAAGGCACGCACGCATGCACGCACGCACGTGTACACACACACCCTGTAACCTCATCTTGAAACGTTTAGTGATCCACCTCGTTCAATCTCAATTACCAATGTAAGAAAGAAACAAAAGTGAACATACACATCATGACATGTTTTCTCAGATGCCTATTTCACTATTTTCGGGCAGCGCACTTAACAGTCAAATACATTTAAATGACATCTAGGTGACTGCACCGCAGCTGTACTGATAACTAGATAACCGATCCAGTTAGAACCAGCCCGGCTCTCCTTATATCATCCCTTACTTTGATCACTTCTGGTAAAAGGAGGGAGCCTGCTGGCCACATGGAAATATATTAAAGCCAAATCTCCTGGTATCCATTTCCAGAGGTTTCCTTTGGATGGGTTAAGCCTTTGGTTACAAAACAAGCCCGGGTTTGTGGTTGCTGATATTAAAGTTCTTCTGGCCCCTGTCTCCTAAGTGCTGGGATTCCAGGTGCGAGCCTCCCTGCTTGGTAACGTCGTCATTTCTAATACACTCACATTGCTTAACTTTCTTACTTACCTACCCCTCTAGCACAGTGGTTCTCAGCCTTCCTAATGCTAGGACCCTTTCAGACAGTTCTTCATGTTGCGGTGACCCTCAGCCGTAAACATTTTTTTCATTGTTACTTCATAACTCTAATTTTGCTACTGTTATGAATTGTAATGTAAATATTTGATATGCAGGATATCTGACATGCAATACTCGTGAAAGAATCATTAGCCCCCCAAAGGGTTCGAGGTGTCCAGCTTCTAATTACTGCTCTAGTGTGTGAGGAGTACCAGAAGCTTGGGTAAACAATCCAGGGAAGCTGACATTGCTGGTTTTAAAAGCTTTCAGAGGCTGGAGAAACTGTGGATTTTTTTAATGTGTGTGCTCCCTCTAGTGGTCAAACAAGTCTTTGACGATTTCTCCACTACCTTCTGTGTTTTATATTGAAAAGATTTTAATGAATTAACTTTAAATGAAGTTTCACTATAGCACTTTCTCTTGCTTGCTACTGAATAGACTCCATGAGATTCACGATGAGCCTCAAATGCTATTATTGTCATAATTTGTAATTATCAGTTTTCAGTAGTGTTTATTGAGTTTGAGAGTACACCAAAATGTAATTATCACCTAGTGTGTATGAGCTAATTTACAATAACTGTTCCAAGAAAGTGAGGTGATCAGTTTTCAATCTAAACTGTATTCATTGATGAATCCACAGGCTCTTAAAAACGATTTTTAAAATGTGAATATTTCATCATAATCCCATCATGCCTTGCAGGAAGAAGTCACCCTAGGCACAGTCGGCTAAAGTCACCTCCAAGGCCCCATCTGTCTTAGTCACTGTTCGTTTGATAGCCTTCTTTTTTTTTTTTTTTTTTTTTTTTCCCGGAGCTGGGGACCGAACCCAGGACCTTGTGCTTCCTAGGCAAGTGCTCTACCACTGAGCTAAATCCCCAACCCCCTTAGTCACTGTTCTATTGCTGTGAAATAACTCCCTGACCATGGCAACACTTATAATTGAGGCTGGCTTACAGTTCGGAGCTTTAGTCCATTATGGTCATGCTTTGAAACATGGCGGTGTGTAGGCAGACATGGTGCCGGGGAAGGAACTGAGAGAGAATCCCACATCTGAATCCTCAGGCAGCAGGAAGAGGCAGAGAGCGGGCCACTGGGACTGGCTGGAGCTTCTGAAACCTCAAAGCCCACCCCCCCAGTGATACACTTCCTGTTAGGCCACACCTACTCCTACAAGGCCACTTGTCTGGATCATTTCAAATAATGCCACTCCCTATGAGCCCTCGGGAGCCATTTTCATTCAAATCACCACACCTTCTAAGACAGGGTCAGGCAGTGCTGGGGAGGAAGGAGTGAGAAGAAGGACCAATGTCCTGAGCCATACACGCTAGGCTTCATATTTTATACCTGGTTTCTCACTTAAAACCCTAGAGAAACGCTATTCCAATCCGTTTCTATACACACACCCACACACATGTCACATCACATACACATAAACATTCCACACACATCACATATACACACACATATACACACACACCATACATACCATATATATACCACACACACACTCAAACACACCATATACACTCATATACACCACACACCCACCCACACACACACACATACACACACCACACACACATTCCACACACTATACACACATTCCACACACACCACATACACACACCATATACACACACATAACACACATACCATATATACACCACATACTCAAACATACCATATACACTCATATACAACACACACATATCACATACACACATTCCACACACATCACATACACACATGTTGTGGTTTGCCTTGGAGTTCTCTCTGAATTTGTAAAATAAAGGCAAGAGCTCGAGATTTGGGCAGAGGGAGGAGTCGGGAGCCAGAGGGGAGGAGTCAGGAGAGGGGAGGAGTCAGGAGAGGGGAGGAGTCAGGAGAGGGGAGGAGTCAGGAGGGGGAGGAGTCAGGGGAGGAGAAAGGAGAAAGCACACACACAATCTTCCAAGTCACAATAAGGCAGAGCGATGAAGTAGACCCCAGCTCTACCTTTAAGGTGCTCAGATTCAAACAGGAGAACTAAGACTGAATACAGCCTGAACACTAGGACATTTGTCTGCAAAGGAAGAGTTTGGCAGTCTTTACCTTCTCAGAGGAGAGGATTTCCTTCCCGGGCTGAAGATGAGGCATCAGCAATGTGAGGAACATCGCCTCTAAATGGACTAAAGCTGTCCATCAGAACCAATAGGGATGGGTGAATAGCACTTCAAGGGTGTGAACTTGAATGATTCACAGCCCAAAGACATTCAAAGGCTTCGAGCATCCTGCGGAGCCTCAGGGACCCAATCTCTGACCTGCATTACCTCTACCTTCTTGATTGGGGGACATAGAGGCACACCAGAACTGACCGGGTGGCCATATGGAGTGAAAGCAATATAGCTATCTTTAGACACAGGCAGCCTTCCAAACTCTAGACTGTGCAACCTTACAGCTTGATCTCAGTTAAAATTCAACCGGGCTGCACTGGTACAACCAGGTGCAATTCTGTCTTTTAGTAAAGGCAGTGCCTACGATGAGGAGGAAATCTAGCAAAATGTGTGGAGGCCAAATGGTTCCTGAAGAGCCCTTAAACCGCATTATGTGTGTGGCACACAGGCCTAGGGGTATGGTCTGCTACTGTGAATGCCCAACACCGAGAAGGGCAAGAAGTATAACATGGATTCCTCAAAGTGGGAGGTGTCTGCGTGACTGATTCTCTCTTCCTGTCAAACTGTGCCTTGCTATCAGGGTACTCTGAGGAATATTCTAAACTTCACTGTATAATTTAGTTTATTTTTTACTGGCATGAACCCTCTTTAACTCTGTATACTATTTCATTCAGTATTCTAGTTCAATATTTCTAATTCAGTAAATACTCTTTTTCTTTAAATAGGAAAATAACATATTATGAGATTAGAAAAAAAAAGGGGGGACCAAAATAATTCCAAAGATAACTTTCTTTCGAGTATTCTTTGTCTTTAAGCCCAGACTGGCCTCATATCCATTAAGCCCAGGCTGACCTTGAACCCAGGACAATCAATCATGTTTCCTCCAGCTTCTGAGTTATAGACATGCAGTACACACCTAGCCAGTGGTTGCAATTTAAGACAGATGTCCTGTAATTTTTACTAAGGCTATAAATGCAAAGGGGTCTCAGAGCAGATGCTTCACAACTGTTTTGGGGATTTGAGTTGGAGTTTTGTTTCTTTAGGGCCGTACATGCTCACTGGAAAGTCACCTAACAGAGTATCTTTCTTTTCTGTTTTCCTTCTTCCTAGTTGGTGTCATGGTCACCAGTGGCCATCAAACTTCTGCCCCGGGACACTTTGGTTGAGTCTTGAGTAGATGTGCCTTCACATAAAACGTCTCAAATGAAACTGAATTAATCATTTTAACTCGTTCACTAATTTTAGCACGCACTGTGTGTGTGTGTGTGTGTGTGTGTGTGTGTGTGTGTGTGTGTGTGTGTGTGTGTGTGTGTGTGTGTGTGTGTGTGTGTGTGTGTGTGTGTGTGTGTGTGTGTGTGTGTGTGTGTGTGTGTGTACATGCCATGGTACATGTGCAGAGGTCACATGGTGACTTGAGGGAGTTGCTCTCTTTTCCACCACTTGACTTCTGTTCCAGGCATTGAACCTAGGTTGTCAGACTTGGCCACAAGCTCCTCCATCTGTCTTTCTGGACCCTACTTCTTTGAAATTTCATTCATTCAATTATCTAAGTGGATAAGCATGTGAGATGGAGAAAGGCAAGGGCAATGTGTCTGACTTGGTAACAGGGATTTATTCCTCTCCTTTTTAAAAAATATTTTATTTATTTATTATATATGAGTACACTGTCGCTGTCTTCAGACACAGCAGAAGAGGGCATCAGATCCCATTACAGATGGTTGTGAGCCACCATGTGGTTGCTGGGATTTGAACTCAGGACCTCAGGAAGAGCATTCGGTGCTCTTAACCACTGAGCCGTCTCTCCAGCCCCTCCTCTCCTTTTCTAAGGTATCTTTTCTAAAGGTAGATTAAAAAAAAAAAAAAAGTCTTGGCATCAGAATTCTGTTCAAACAACACTGCTAAAAACTTTGTTATCAAAACTATTTTCAGAAACAAACACACAGCAGGCATCCTTTACCGCATGGTGGGAAGTTTCTTGTGTGTCCCCTGTTGAATAGGCCTAGGCCAACAGTTTTGGTTTTTTTTGCTCAGATGAACTCTTACAGTAAAACTACAGTTTGCTTCTCTCTTCTCATTAATTATTTGGAAAAATACAAAGGCATTTCCATAGTGATTCCTTCCAACTTAACTACCAGCATAAAGATATTCTTGCTGATACTCTGTCTTCTTAATGGCTGACATTAATAACGTTAATATAATTTACTTTATCAAGTGTTCTATTCATCAGTTCTAAATTGGGACGCCTGACAGTTCATTAATAAGGAATCCTGTTTGTAGATGCCTGTGTGTGTAAACGCTTTCCCTCATTACTGTTATCACTGTATGGGGAGAAATGGGAATTGATTTCACTGGACAGAAAGATAGAAATGATGGCTTTCTTCTCCCAAATCCTCAAAGCAATGGAAAGGTGTGGGCTTTTAAATTTGAACCGGGCATAGAAGTACACATGTGTAATCCTAGTTTCCAAGAGGTGAGGCAGGGGGATTGATGTATTTCAAGCTACATCAGATTCTGTCTCAAAACAAAGAAAGATTTGTACTTTTTGTGTGTTTATTACTCGATCCATCTTCTGATGTCCTGGGATGATTTATTAGTGATATACTAGTTTATACCTTGGACACTGCTTAATTTGGGCTCTATATTTATAAATATTTTCACAATTTTGTTTTCTCTACCTTAAGAGTCTGATATTTTTATTTGATGGTGGGAAAGGGGCTTCAGACTTTGCTTTCGAAAGGTTTCATTCCCATTTGTCTTTTGTTTTGCTGGGAACTGGCTTCCAGCTGGGCAGGCTTTAGTTTTTGGTTTATCTGTTTGATTGCTTGATTGTTACAGGGTTTTACGTAGCCCAGGCAGGTCTGCAACTCCTTAATCAACCAAAGGTGACTCCGAACTCTTGCTTGCCCCTGACTCCACCTCCCCACCAAGTGTGACTTACAACCATTTGCCACCTTGTAAAATACAGGTGAGGGAAGGTACAGGATAGAAGGAGGGCTGTCATTGGATGAGAAGGAAGGATGAGTGGGAGAAAAGGAAGGAAGAGAAGACAGGAACAGAAAGGAAGAAGAGACAGGAGGGACAGAGAGCGTAGCCACAGTGGAGAGAAAATGGAAGCTGACGTGTTAAGTTCTATTGTGTTTATTTACAGGTTTTTATTAATGTTCTTAAGGGATGGATGTGTATTGGGCTTTGTATGTTTAGGTGGGCAATTATACCTTATCAGTTGGGTCAAAGGTTATTGTGTTGTGTGTTCTTTCATGTAGGGATATAAGTGTAAGAGAGTGTGCGGCGCCTAGAGACACTGGGCCACCTTGGAGTTGGGATGTGTGTTTCTGGCATGAAAATCTGCCATGGGAACTAGACAGGTAGAGAGATGGCTGCCAGGCTCAGAGAGAGGCCTTTGGCAGTTTGATATGGGATGGAGAAAAGTGGGTGAGAGGCTTTGCTGACTGAGACTTAAGATATCTAGCAGATACCTTGGGGCACTGTGGTGTTGGACCTAGTGGGGGATAAAAGACAGCGTTTTTATTTTTTATTTCTTATATTTTTACAACAACAGCAACAACAACAACAACAACAACAACAAAACACACACACACACACACACACACACACACACACACACACACACACGCACACCTCTGCACAAAGTCAGAAAAGTATGCCTAATTACCTGGTACTGGGTCTGAGCTGCCCAACCTGAAGACCAGGGTCTTGGGAAGATCGGCAAGCATTCCTAACCACTGGGCCATTCTCCAGCTGCCTCACCTTTCGTATTTGGGGAATCACTGAACTTCTCGGCATGTGGACTTAATGGTTCTCATAACTTTAGCAATTACATTTTCAGTTATTTTCTCTCTTCTTTCCTCTCTTTTGGGAACCAGAATCACAAGATGGTTAAGCCAGTGGCTGCCCAAAGCAGAATGATTCCTCACACTTTCCTCCTTTTGTTCCAGATATTATCTCTTTAGGATACATACTGAGTAGCTTCAATTGCTATGGTATTGTATTAGTCAGTGTTCTCTGGAGGAAAAGAAATGAATGAATGAATCTATGTATAGATACAGGAAGGGGTTTTATTAGAATGTCTTATGGGCTGTGGTCCAGCTAATCCGATATTAACCTACAGGAAGTCCAACAATTGTCCATGAGTCCGGATGTATACACTGGAATTCTGAAGAAGTTGGTTCTAATGCCATTGAATGAATGGAGTTGCCCACCAGGGTGACATCATGAGGACAAAGAGAGAGAGAGAGACTTCCAACCTCCACGTAGTTTGTATAGACTGCCAGTAAAAGATGTTGTCCAGATTAAAGGTGGATCTTCCCACTTGGAAAGAACTGAATTAAATGTGGGTCTTCCCACCTCAAATGATTTAATTAAGAAAACATTCTTCACAGGTGCACCCAGGTTTTTGGATTTCCTTCCAGATGTAGTCAAGTTGACAACTAAAATCAGCCTTCACAGTCATCCTCAAGTACACTAATCTTTTCTTCTTCAGTCTAGAACCTGTTCTTAGTCCCATATACTTTTTTCCTCAGGTAAAGTTTTCCTCCTCTGAAATTCTGTTTGAGTCTTCTTTATGCCTTTGATGCCAGGGTCAATCCTTCCTGTACTTGCTTAACCTGGGAATAAGATTAAAATTCTCTCCCAACATTCTTATTTATTCTTATTTATTCTCAATCTTGTATTTATCATCTTTTGACTGTTTTTCTATTTATTTGGGCTTGCTATTCTTCTGTTTGTCAGATGCTAAATTTTGTGTAACTAGAAGCTATAGTTTTGTAAATACTTTTAGGATTTCTTTGAGATGCACTAACTTAGGGAAATAGCTTGATTTCCCACGCTTGGTCATTGGGTTCGTTGCATGAGATCAGAGCAGCTGTTAGTGGGTGCTGGTATTCTGACAAATCTACCTATCAACACATGGATTGTGTGGTTTTCTAGTCCAGTGTGAGAAGCCTGAACTATCTCCAGCTTCATTTGGGCATCAGGAATTGTTCTCTCTCCTTTTGGATGATTCTCTTCCAATCTCATTTTCTTTCTTTCTCTCTTTCTCTCTTTCTCTCTTTCTCTTTCTTTCTTTCTTTTTTCTTTTCTTTCTTTCTTTCTTTCTTTCTTTCTTTCTTTCTTTCTTTCTTTCTTCTTGTTGTTGTTGTTGTCAGGGTCCAGGAATCCCTCACAAACCACAGGAACACTGACCACAGTCAGACAGGGATAGGACTGATTGATCAGGGCCACGGTACAGACTTGGGAGCTAAACTATGACACTGAGTCAAGATCCTATAGGGCCTTTTAAGCCTGAAATCTATAAACATCTTTGACAAAGTTTTCCACCAATTAGGATTTAGGGATAGGGTATTTCCTTAGGAAACATGGCTTTTTGTATAGTTACCCTGCTCCATTGGTTGGAGTATTCAACTGTGACAGGGGACTTGCCTTGTCTAAAATACTTGGCAACCAGGATAGGATTTGTCTTATTTAACATTCATATCTTAACTTGCCAACGAGAATGTCAGTTACTTATGTACTTGTCTCTTTCTGCCAAGTAGGAAGTCAGTTTCCAGGAGAGTCTTCGGAACTTAAACTTTACTCAACCCCTACTCAAAATGGAAGCTGTATTCGAAATAGTTTCTTATATTGGTACAGGCGTCTCTCTTATCCTGTTGTTGGGGTCTAGGAGCTACCTCACAAACCACAGGAACGCTGATCTCAGTCAGACAGGGATAGCCTGAGCATAGACCCCAGTACTGATTAATCAGCGTCACAGTTCAGACTTGGGAACTGAACCATGACATAGAGTCATCCCAGGGGCAGCTTATAAAAGCAAATACCATAATATCTCATACACAGGTGGAGGAAGTGCTGCCTGGTGGTTGGTCCAAGCTTATTATGACTAGCTATACAAGGTAGTTCTGTTTCGTGTTGTGACTGGTTTCCAAGAGCACAGAATATAACAGAATATGCAATCAACTTGGGCATGAGAAAGTTTCTTAGCAGCAGCAGTAACAACATATGAGAAAGTTTCCTTATAACAATAGTAACAATGCAAAACAGCAGACTAGATAAGTAATAGTTACCTGGGCCTTAACATTCTACCTAGGCTTTAACAAGCTGTTGTTTTGTTTGCTTGGTTGGTCGTTTGGTTGGTTCGCTTTGTTTTCTGACACAACTTTATGTGGCCCAGGATGAGGTTAAATTTGCTCTATAGCTGAAGGTGGTCTTGGACTTCTGGTCCTTCTATCTCTTCATAGCAAGTGTGTACTACCTCGCCTAGTTTTTATTGAGTGCTTCAAGTACCTTCAGCCATACAGGTATCTTACCAGCCTAATTAGCATAGTTTCCATGTTCAGCCATGTTTTAACATGCATTGCTTCTTTTAAAGGTCTAGAACAATATGTTGGTGTCTCCATGGATAAACATTCAAATTACTTTCGTTTTGTTTCCTCCCCCCTTTCATTCTCACTACAGATGACTCCCAGATCCTTAAGCAAATTATATACCAAAGACCCTAAAAGTCAACAGAAAACTCTTAGAGAGTACAAATACTTTCAGCAAAGTAGCAAAAATACAAATGAACATTTAAAAAAATGAGTAGCTATACTGCATAGCAATAATGAACTTGTCAAGAAAGATATCATTCGCAAAGCAATTAAAAAATAAAACAAACAAATGCGTAAAGATAAATCTAACAGAGAAGGTGAAGGATACCTACAGTGAAGACATCAAAACATTAAAGACAGATAGGAGACACTAGGAGATGAAAGACTCCCCATGTCCATGGGCTGGCAGAATTCATACTGTAAAAATGGCTGTATTACAACACTGCACATTTAATACAATTATCATCAGAATTCCAATTACTCTCTGGATGGCCAAAAAAACTATTCAAATTCGTGTAGAAGCATGAAAGGCTGTGAATAGACAAAGCAATCCTAGGGATAAAGTGCAACGATGGAGTCACCAAAAGACCTGACGTTAGTCCGGTGGAGACGTGCATACCTTTAATCTACCTTTAATCTCAGCAGGAAGCAGTAGGCAGAGATCTGTGAATATGAGGTCAACTTGATCTACAGAGAGAGAGAGAGAGAGAGAGAGAGAGAGAGAGAGAGAGAGAGAGAGAGAGGAGAAGAGAAAAAGAAGAGGAGAGGAGAGGAAAAAGAAGAGAGGGAGAGAGAAGAGAGAGATCCTATCTTAAAAAAAAAAAAGAGATATCCAGCTATACTGCACAAATAGATACATGAGTCAATGAAACAGAATACAGGTCCTAGAAAACAAAAAACCCATGGTGAAATCCTACACTGAAAAATGACAATTCCTTCAACAAATTGTCCTAAGAAACCAGATAGCCACAAAAAGAGAGTTTATCCCTTTGCCTTAACCCTGTAAAACGTTTTATTCAGAATAGATGAAAGACTTTAATTTTTTCAACCTTTTAATTTTTTAATTAAAGATTGTTTCATGAGGAAACAAAGTATTTTATGCAGACCTAGGGATTCGAACTCAGGTCCTCCTGCTTTCACAGTAAGCACTTTACCCTCTGAACCATAACAAAGTATTTTGTAAGAGACAAGAACAAACAGACCTCTGAAAATGATATAACATTGATAGTTTTTTCTAGAACATTATTAATATCTTCGGTTCTTTCAATAAAAAACATTTTTTATAGGTAAGGAAACTAAGGATTCAGGATTTCTTTAATAAACAGATGCATGACACCTTTGTAATTTCTTTGTATTACCATTGAACTTCACCATGGATTCTCCTACTTCTGAATAATACTCAAGGAATATAACTTGTTGCTTTCATTAAATATTTTTTAGATTATTTTATTTATATTTCAAGTGTTGTCTCCCTTCCTGGACATTCTCTGAAAACCCCTACCCTATCCCCTCTCCACTTTACCTCTAAGAGGGTGCATCCAAAGCCCCCACTCCCACCTCTCCCGTCTAACATCCCGCTTCACTGGGGAAACAATCCTCCACAGGAACAAATGCTTCCCCTCCTGTTGATGCCAGATAAGGCAGTCCTCATATGTAGTGGGAGACATGGTCCCCACCCCCATGTGTACTCTTTGGTTGGTGGTTTAATCCATGGGAGTTGGGGGGGGGTGATCTGGTTGGTTGATATTGTTGTTCTTCCTATGAGGTTGCAAACCCCTTCAGTTCCTTCAATCCTTTCCCTAACACTTCCATGGGGATCCCCATGCCTAATCTGAGGGTTGGCTGTGAGCATCTGGAAAGACTTTAAGATTTGAACCTCTGAAATTGCTGGAGAAAAACATAGGCAGATCACTTCCTGATATAGGAATAGGTAAGAATGTTCTGAAAAGGGTTATAATAGAAAGGAAAATGATCCTAAGGATGAACGAATGAGAATGCACAAAATTGAAACGCTTTGGACAAACAAACAAAAAACCCAGGAACAACCACCAGAGTGACAGCCTACAGAAGGAAAGAAAAATCTTGCTAACTATGTATTTAAAGATTAAACCTAAACACAGAAGTGTCATGTGACACCTGGCCATACACTGAGTAATACCACAGAGCTCCTCACTACGATTTCCTTATTTATGCAGCATTAACCACAAAACTCAAAATGTAAAACCTGTCTATCACATGATTGGACCAAGAAAGTGTGGAGACCCTGGCTTCTGTGGAGCCACAGAGTGCTTTTAAAGTGGGTCTCCATCCCAGCGGCTTCAGGCTGCATCTCATACACTCAGGGTGCCCTGACAGACTGGAGATTTGGGTCTAGTAGTATCTGGGGTCAAAATGGGTGTGAGGTGCTAAAACTCACTGAAGGACCCAGAGACTATTTTGCATACCAGATGTTCACATAGCCTGTGACTCTAACCACAGCCTTTCTTGATAGTAGACTGGCTTCATTGGGTCTGAAGTTTTGTGTCCTGCCTTGGTTAGAGAATCCAAGGCTGACCAAGATTTCAACTCCATCTGGTCAACACATCAGTGCAGTGTACATCCCTACTTGATCTTTGATGGATTGGTGCTGAGAAGAAAGAAATTAAGAAATATGGATATATTTCTAAAGTCAGGGTAGAAAAATAGAAAAATGAAAAAAATAATTTAAAAGACAAAAATGACAACCTCATGGACAAAGGCAAAACATCAGAACTTTTCATGAGTAAACTATGAAGGCAGGGAGAACATGGATGAATTATTTCAAGCTCTAAAAGTGAACACCTGTGAAGCACCAATGCTATAACCTGCAAAGCTATCTTCCAGCATTGATGGTAACACAAAGGTCTTTCAGGACAAACACAGATTGAGGCTTTGATGACAATCAAACCAGCAGTGCAGAAAGTTCTTAGCAGAATCCTTTAGAGGTAGTAAGATGATTGGCAACCTAACTACAGAAAAAATACTGTACTTGGTTTGCAGCTCGGTAATACTGATCATTACCTCTCTCTTTTGGTTACATGCAGAGCACCTTTAATATCATGAAATTTCTATGACATGGGGAATTCTGCTTTCTTTGGAGACTCGGTTGTGTCACGTGATATTTTACTGAAAACTGTCTTATGAGAGGATGTTTTTGGTGAAGCAAACACATGAGAGAATGCTTTGCTGAGAACAGAGCCATGGTGCTTTTCTGGAAGCTGCCTGGAAAAGGGACGTAGTTGTTTTGCCAGAGCAGACACTGAGAGGATATGTGATGTTTGAAAGGGTACAAGTGTAAACCTTAAATAGGCAGTGGACAATGCTGTGGCACTGCTTGCCTTTTGGTGAATTTTTGATGGCCTTCGTGGGCTTTGCTGACACCGTCGTTTTCTTCCATAATACTCAGCTGTGGCCTTTGGTGATTTATGAATGCTACCTGTTCCTGCAAGTAACCGATAGATGTGTCCAAACCTCACATCCAGCATGGCCCCAGGCTATGGTGAAAAGTGAGAAGAAGGGCTGGGGAGTGTGCTGCCTGGATGACATTGACAAAGGGACATGTGTGTGCGTTTATTCAGGAAGGTTACTGAGCAGAGCCACTCCCGAGAAAACTAATATTGGTGAAAATGAAAGTGAGCAACAGCACATTGTGAAGAATTCATTCTCTAAAAAGAGGAAAATAGAAGTTGTATGTTCAGATCGTCAAACACACTGTGAAAGCCTAAAACTGAGGGATGGCCTCCTAAGTTTAGCAGTGATCTCCAAGAGCCCGTCGTGGAAATGAACAATAGAAATATTTCAAGAACTCAGCATCATTCAGTCATTAGAAGACCTAAATCCAAGACAGATGTTTTTCATTACAATGAGAAAGACGTGGAATTTGTTTACTCAGATTCTGCCGCCCCAGAAGAGATGAATGGGTTTAAACCAGCTCAAAACCACCTGGACTCTAAAGCTAGGCGAGCTCACGAGGACTTCAGTTCAAGCCAAGTTGGATATTCTGAGGACAAGCAGCTGACTGAATCAGATGTGATAGATACAACTACACGTAGAGAAGACGCTTCCCCAGCATACGGGTGTAAGCACGCAGCCATATTGAATAGTGAGAACACTAAAAAAGTGCTTGAAGTCCCCGTAAAAATGTCCCAAGAGGAAGCGCCTGCAGGTCTTGTGTGGTGAGGAGCTGCCAAGTGAAAGGACAAAGATTCCATCTGCTTCCCTGGTGCAGCTCAATAAGGAGAGTCTGTTTCTATTGGATGCTTCAGAAGAAGGAAATGTGGGCCGTTTCCTTAGTCATAGTTGCTACCCAAATCTCTGGGTGCAGAATGTGTTTGTAGAAAACCCATGACAGGAATTTTCCCTTGGTGGCCTTCTGCACCAACAGGTATGTGAAAGCAAGAACAGAACTAACATGGGATTATGGTTATGGAGCTGGGACCATGCCTGAAAAGGAAATCCTCTGCCAATGTGGGTTTACTAAGTGTCGGAAAAAAATAATATAACTCTCATATCTGATAGTCATTCATGAAGTGAGCTGATCAGTGTGGAGCTACAGCAGTTGTCAATGAGATAATGGCTAATGCTTCTATTTCCCTTGTTCGGGGTATTGATGTTTGTGTCTACTTTAGTGTCTTAGGTGAGAAACAAAATGAGGACACTCGTATGCACCAAGTATCACATGTTATTACATTTATTTGACTTTACCCGAGTAGAATGTAAATAATATATTTTATGTACCTACCACTGTATAATTTATAACTTTTGTATTTTATATACTAATATAAAATTACAATAGAATTTGTACTTTTCTAAAAAAAAAAAATACTGTGGTCTTGGTTCACCTTGCCTTCTTTGTTGACTTCATAGAGAAAAACACACCAAAGATTTTCTCCTCACATTCCAGTGGCTTCTTCATGCTTCCACAAGGACTTGGGCTGATGGGCAGAGCCCCATGGTTTCTTCTGGAGCAAACTGCCCTTGCTGGTTGGTGAATGGTATTTGCGAGTGGATCGAGGCTGATTTGTGTGAACGGAACTGCTGATATCCTGAGAGCGAAGATTGGAGTCATCCCAAAGCACTATTTATAAACAGGTCCACATCTCCCTTTGCCTCATCACCTTTCTTTCCACTACCTCTGGTGGGTGATGGGAAAGGAGGTTAAAGCATTTAAGAACACCTATTCCAGTAGTAAAAACAACTCAAGCTTATCCCTGACTAGCTTATAAATAAGTGAGACTCAGATTATGGTTATTTTGTTTGGGTGTGACAATTACTGGGGTGACCCCAATCTACTCTTCTAACTGCAAGCCTGACTAACCCCCAGTGGTGTACCCCAGATACTTACAGTTTCTCCTGGCCATGTATTCACGGTTCCTCTTCCCTCTTGGCTGCTTCTTCCTCTTCCTCCTTTCCTCCCTGTCTCTCCTCCTCCAACTCCTAACCCACCTACCTCTAATCCCTCTAGTAATTGGCTGTCACCAATAGATTAAAATCAAGGAACAAGGTTTGCACAATAAAAGCTTGTAAACAGGAGGAGTTCCTTGTAGGCCTTGATCTTTGGGTATATAATTTAGCGTTGCGATACATAGCAATGACCAAACCTCAACAGAAGACTCTAGGTTTAATGAATATATTATACGCATATGTTATATAAGCATGAAAGGAGAAGAGGGGCTACTTCAAGGGAGGAAGAATATTGGCCAGAAGAGAGGGCCCAGGAAGGTACTACAGGTGAGTATGAACCACTTACACTGAGATATGTGAATGAAAATGCCAATGGTTTGGGGAAATATTTGAGTCACACATCTCTTAATACTGAATATTCAAAATGTACAAAGAATTAAATAGAAAAACAAACAGCTCAATTTTAAAATAAGCAGTGTATAGGAGACACATTTCTTCAAAGAAGGCATTAAAATTGGCCAATGGGGACAGTGAGTGGTTTGAATATTTGCTCAACATCGTTAATAAATAAGAAGAGGAAAATCAAAAACACCAGGCAAGGATGACCTTACATCTGCTGGGATAACTGTCCTCAAAAGGTCAAGACATAACAAGGCAGACATGGCGGTCTCACCACTGGAAAGGCTGAAAACACAGGATCATGGGTTGAGGTCAGCTCAGACTGCATTGTGAGTCTCGAATCAGAAGTATCCACGGCAGAAAGTACAACTGTTGGCCAGGATACATAGGAAGGATAAATGTTGGTAAAAATTTAGATCGGTGCAACCATGTTTAAGGAAATGAAACATACAATTACAATTCAATATTCTCTCTTCTGAGTATATAACCGAAGACAGGAAATGTCTGCTTCATAAAGATATCTGCACATTCATTTCGTTGTATCCTTGCTCACAAGAGTCGTGACCCAGAGTCACCTAAGAGTCCACATCAGTGGAGTTTTGAATGAAAACTGAGAGGAGGTAAAGATCTCGAAGAGGTAGTGGGAAGAGATGGAGAAGGAGGAGAGGGAGGGGGAGGGGAAATCGGGAGGGGGAGGGACTAGTGTGTAAGGATGTTATTTAGTCCTAAAAAAGAGACCTTGTAATTTGTTACAACAAAGACAAATTTAAAAGCCATTATGCTGGCTTTTAAATGGTCCAGCAGTCAAGAGTGCAAAGTGGGAGTTGATTTCGGCCCTTAGCAACCAAATCATGCAGCCTCCGTCTGTCTCTAACTCCAGCTCATCAGAAGGATCTGATGCCTCTAGGTCTTGTAAAAAAAAACACCTGCACTCCCCATTCACATAGCGACACACATGTGCATAATTAAAATTTAAAAAGACATTATGCAAGGAAGAAAGCCACATGAAGAAGGAAAAACCGTTGCAGGATTTCACTGTACAACCCTGACTCGTCTGCAGCTTACTGTGTAGTCCAAACCTGGCCTCCAACAGATGTCTTCTTGCTTCAAAGTCATGCATATGGGAATTACAGGGACGAGGACACTGCTCCGGGATATGACAGCTCTATGTGTCGTTGGCTGCTGCCTTGCTTTACTGAAAGAAAGATAGCCTTGCATTTTCTAGATGTCCTCTGCAACCAGTGGGCACTCCAGGCATGAGTAATGAGATGATGGTAAAGAAAGGGAGACTTAAGCCTAGAAGGAAAGTGTGAATGGAGGTATTTACGTAAAGGAATAAACAGCGATATTGGCTGTATCTTCCTCGGTTGCTTTTTCCTTCCTCATTTTTTCCCTTCTTCCTTTTCTTCCTTCTCTTTCTCCTCTCCTACCCCTTCCTCCCCTTTCTTCTTCATCGGATTCTTTTCTTACCTGCGGCAGGCACATCCCACAGAACATAAGGCCTGTGTTGTGTAATGTCTTCTCTATACTCGGGATATATTTGGTTCATGGGAGTTTGTGCAAAATGTTCCAAGCGATTAAAAAAAAAATAGGTCTCGCCATGAGATTAGGAGGCTGTAAGTCAGGAAATGTGGCAGTAGCTGTAATGAGTAATGTGTACACACACACACACACACACACACACACACACACACACACACACACACACACACACACACACACACACACACACACATACACACACACACATACACACACACACACACACACACACACACACACACACACACACACATACACACACACATACACACACATACACACACACACACACACACACACACACACACACACACACACACACACACACACACACACACACACACACACACACACACACACACACCAGGCAGACCTCAGTCTTGGCTCCCTATTACAATGCAACAATGATCTTCAAATAAAAAAGCATGTGACAGGGACAGCAAAGAAGGTCCAGTGACTGCACAAGCAAAAGAACCTGGATTCGGGTGTCAGCATCCAAATGAGAAGCTGACCATAGCTGGCTAGCTGTGTTTGTAAACCGAGTGCTATAGAATCATAGACAAGAGGACCCATGGGCTCCAGTCAGCACAGCTCCAACCTCAGGGCAAGACCTTACCTTAAAAATAAGGTGGAAGAGAGACATAGGAATGCACCCAAATTTCATTTCGGCAGGCAGATTTCTGTGTTCTGGGAAAGCGGGGCTACACAAAGAAACACTGTCTCAAACCCCAGCCCCAAGGAAGAACAGCTTGAAAGAGAAAGGACCATGAAGGGGTTGGAGATTTAGCAAGCGCAAGGCCCTGGGTTCGGTCCCCAGCTCTGAAAAAAAGAAAGAAAGAAAGAACCATGAAAGGCAAATGCCTGCTCACTAGTGTAGAGCAGAAATGAGTAGCCCAGGCTGGGACGAAAGTCTGAGATCTTTCAGTAATGTAGGCCATTTCCAAGCTTTCTGCCTCGAGTTCCTCACTTCGATAGATGAAATAATAGTGATTCGAGAATTGACATCATCTGTTTTGATTGTAGTGCAGAGGAAACAGACCATGAAGAATACGTATTTAGCTCAACGCCAGGCACAGCTTCCAATCGCCCTACTCATTATTGCGACGACTACAGTTGTTGCTATTATTCTTATCATAGTCCAGCCTCTTCTTCTACTTCCTTTATTTAGTGGGTTAAGGGGGAAAAAAATCCTTCAATATAAAAGCTGGTTCCCTATCCTGGGCCCAGATCTTTCCCATCTTGATTGAAAAATCTACGCATCTTGGTTCACAGCCTCTTTCTCCTACGTCTCAGACTTTGAATGTGTGTTGGAAGGTAAACACTCATCGTTCACATGATCCTGCGGCAAGTCTGCTCCTAGAAACCGAATTTTGGAAATGCGCTGCATTTGCTAACGGCTTGACACAGAAACGAGGACTCCACGGGGCTGCACGAGGCGGGGCTTTCTAAATCTGCTGACAGAAATGAAGAAAGTGGGTTGGAATGGAGATTGCATAATTTCTGGATCACACTGACTTGAATATATTGTGCGCTTGGATAAAACTGGTGTTTCCTCCCCGGAGGTTTTCAGTTTGGCAGGGAAAAAACATACCTCTGTTTGGTGTGTTAGTCGACACAGGAGCGGCCTTGCATTCTGGGGGAGAAATTATACAGAAATGTCACCACAGTTTCCAAAGGGAAAGAATCTCTGGTCCAAAGCCATACCTAAGCGGTTTTCCTCAACTGTAGGATCGTTAACAGGAGCTGTGAAGGCAGCCTCCGTGCCATTGGATGGTTAAAGCGGTGATACTTAGCGGCCGATTCAGTCTTGTGGAGTATAATGTTAACGGAAGAGTACCCTACCTGCTCGGCCTACACTCCCCAGGAACCACATCTTCGCTCCGTTCCTGTAGCAGAACAGCATCCTGTTTGTAGCAGGCGCCACAAGGCCTCAGCTCTGCTGTTAGCATCGTGCTTGTTTTAATTTGTTGAGCATCGCACCAAGGCCAAACACATCACCCTCTTCATGCTTGTTCAAGCCGTCTGTATGAGGCTGGCACGTGCATTGGACTAAAATAATAGTCTCCACAAGTGTTACTGTCCTCATTTTAGGTAAAAATATGATTTCAAACTTTTTCAATAGTAAAAAAAACAATTCATGAGAAATTAGAATTAGAACGTAGTCTATATCTACTCATTTAAATTTATTTACCCAAAACCTTATGTATACAGATCTAATACAGAACATTATCTTGAGAAATAATTATAGTAAAAGTTAAGGCAGTTTAAAACACATAGAATGCCTTCTTGTAAAAATGTGAGCATGTGTGTACAAATTTGTAAAGGTTTGTGTTTACAAATAAGAAAATAATTTAAATGTATTTAATACTACTGATTGTGGATCAGGTAGGGGTAGATTGTCTATCTTGATAATTGTAGAAAATATTATTTTATACTCAGGGAAAATCAGCTTGAATAATATTATGTGTGTACAGGTTTTTTTTTTTTTTTGAGACTGGGTCTCTGGTAGCCAAAGCTAGCATAACTAGTTGTGTAGGTAAGGATGACTTTAAACTTCTAGTTCTCCTGTTTCAACTTCCCAAATGCTTGAATTGCGCTGCAGGTACCTTCTAGTACCACCATAACCAGCTATAGCAATAACCTTTAAAAAAAATTAAAAGCACTACATGTCTCACTAACTAAACTATTCTCGCTCACATAACTAAAGAAGTTATCGAAACATCTTTAAAAATTTTCACTCGATATATTTTGATCATATTCTTTACTCTCCCCACTCCTCCCAGATACTTCCTCTCCCACATACTTAACCAATTTTATGTTTTTTATCTTTTTCTTAAAAAGGTACACAGAAAAGTGTGAAGGAATGCAGGGTGTACACATCTGTCTGCCAGTACCCGTGAAGACTCAAAAGAGACATTGGATCCCAGCAGCTGAGTTAGAGGTAGCTTTCAGTTCCTCGGTGTGGAAGCTGAGAACGGAACTCAGGTCCCTGTGAGACGTGTAAGCACTCAATCACTGAGTCCTCTCCCCAGTCCTCAGACACACGAGTCTGTGGAATACATAATGGTTGTCTGATCTGCACCAAGCTTGACTGATTTGTGCTAAATCGTGACACCTACCCCCAACCTTGAAATGTGACTATATTTGGAAATGAGATCTTCAAGTTAAATGAAGTTATCGTGGTGGTCCTAATACAGCAACAGTCCTGGTAAGAAACATTGAGCCACAGACTTGCATAAGGGGAGACTCCTGTGTGAGCAGAAAGAGCTATCCACAGCCAAGAGAACAGGTCTCAGAAGAATCCAAGTCTGCTTATAGTTTGATCGGAGACTTCTGGCCTCCAGAAACTCAGAGAAGGAATTCCTGTTGATTAACTCACCCTGTGTGCACTTAGTTGTGGCATCCTCATAAATCAGTACAGCTAGGCCCGGCTAGGCTCAAGCTAGTCACTGGATGGGATTTATTTAAGTGCTTTATCTCAAGGGGGAGAAAAAACTCCAATACCAGATTCCTCCTTCTAGTACCTGTGTCCTATCCCTGGTAGGTCCTTCTAATGGCTTATGGAGACGCCAGAAGGAAAGTGGAAATGTGCTACCTCTTCAAGCCAGAGCATAGGCACTTCTGTCTTATTCTATTGATCATAACAAATCACATTACTGAGCCCAAGGTAGGAAATAATGACCTAAGTACTGTTGGAGAACATTCCAAAGCAGTGTATGTCTACGGAGATTAAATAGTGGGGTAGGGGAATTGGGAACAACAATGTCCTCTACCTTAATACTTTAGATGGTTTTATACACACACATATCACACACACATATCACACACACACACACACATATCACACACACACACACATATCACACACACACACACACACACACACACACACACACACTTGCATTGTATCCCTGCCTCAAGCTATATACTCTATCTGTACATTCCCAGTGTAACACATAATGTTCTTTACATTTTAAACTAGGATTCATACATTTTTTATTGGTTGTATAACTTACAGATTATATTAATTGCCCTTATGAAGTAGGACTACAGAGGTATGCTCTCGATTATATTGAATAGTCTTGGTTTCTCGTCTACTGTGGTAAATCACCCTGACAAAAGCAACTTATGAAAGAAAAGGTTATTGGCTCATGGTTCCGGGTTTAACCCAGTATACTGAGGAGGTTATGGGGACAGGAGACTGAGAAGCTGCTAACATCGCATCTGTAAACAAGAAGAAGGCGAATGCTTACGCTCAGTCCCCTTTCTCCATTTTGTTCACAACAGGATCAAAGCCCAGAGAGTGGCGCCACCTACAGTGGGCAGGTCTTTCCACCTTCACCTAATGAAGATAACCTTCCAGGCATGCCCAGAGACCCATCTCCCACATGACTCTAGATCTCATCCAGTTGACAACTGGACCTCCCTATCGTAGATAGTGAGGAACAGAATAAAGAACATCGTATTGAAAATGTGATTCCAAATGTCAGTAAAATTAACATAAAAATTAGCCAATACAAAAGTTTAACTCAAGTGAAAACTTCATGGTGTTTTCTACATTGCAATTACTCAGTACACATTTGTTGGCTAAAATCTGTGAGAATTTGTTTTGAGTGTGAGAACTGTTGCTAAAGCAACATATTCAAGATGTGGGAAATCCCACTTGCTGAAACAGAATACAACAGCGACAATAAAAACAATACATACAAAATACTGCCGACAGTATTAGCTGTAAAATGTCACAGTTCAGGACCCACCGCCAGTGCTCTGGTTAAAAACATGTGGAAGCGTTTTTTGGAACTGATGAAAGTTCTTGATATGCATGGATAGAGTATTGGCTAAAATGTGGCCAATCTGATGCCTTATTTTTTCTAAACTATATAGCTCCAAGTTTTTCTTCAATCCATAATTATTGTGAAAAATTATCAGAGGACTTTTACTCTTCATTTCCCTAAGAGGAGTAAAGCATGAAAATCTCTAGGGAGGGTCTCTTTAAAGACGAAGGAAACATTGGCTCCAATGTCATTTTCCAAATCAGGAAACAGAATATTTTTCAGGAAAGCATTGAGGTAGTGAAGTAGATTTTTTTCACCCATTGGTTAATTAGTTGAAAAAACTCTGTACTAAAAACATTACCAGCCATCTATATGTAAGTTTCCTGTTTATGTGTCTTATGCGATCAGTAATTCAGTCACTTATAAAGCATGTGGAAACTTTGGGACTAAATACCAGCCATACTTCTTGTATTTGGTGCATGTGCATGCTCTAGGGGGAACCAAATGTGTGCACAATACCCCTTTGTCTGTTCTGAAAAAAACCTCCCCAATGCTCTGGTACGAATTATATTGTTTAAATGTGTCCTCACTCAGTTTCAGGAGAGTTATTCCCAAGCCAGTTTTGAACTGAACACATGTCACATCTGTTTTGTGTTTGTGAATTCTGAATGCTTGGCACTTTAATTGGGATAGTTTTCTTTGGGATGAAATCATTTCAAATATTCGCTGAATCAAAACATTAGGCCCCTTTTCCAGTTTCCATCATAGATTGTTGGTAGGCTTCCCAGACCTGCTTTCTTGTGCTTCAGGGAGGGGGTCCCTCCCTCTGGTGTGTAGAAGGAAACAGATGGTGAGGCAGGCAATGTCTATTTGCTTAGTCTTTCCCCATAACCTACTTTTTTAGAGATGTCACCTGACCTACAAGGTGATTTTATTTTATTTTATTTTATTCCATTTTATTTTATTTTTGTGCTTGCCAATTTTAAACCTTTCAGTTTCATCCTTTTTGACCATTCGAAACATCCTTTAACAAAAATAGTCTTTGCTTTGTTGAGATAGGATCTCCTGTAGTATAGACTGGCTTCAAACTCATTGTCCTGGTCTCATATCACTTGTCATAATAAAACAGAGCAGCTAATTTGGGACAGAAAAAAATCATAATAACTTTAGCTTACAGTTGCAGGTTCAGTTCATTCTTTCAGAGGGGTTGAGGCGGCAAGAACTTGAAGCCTCTGGTCACACCACACCCACAGCATGGAGCAAGAATGTGTGCATTCTTGGACGTTAACACACTTTCTCTACTTTTAAAGAACCCAAGGCCCCAACTCAGGCTATGATAGTGCCCCAGGTAGGTTAGGTCTTCTCCGCCCAATGAACCCTTAAGGAAAACATCACAGGCATGTGCTGGGGCCAGCCTAATCTGGGCGATCTATCATTAAGAGTCCCCCAGACGATTCTATGCCCATCACACTTGTTACAGAACCAAGAGGGACCTTGGACTCTGTATGCTGCCTTCACTTGTGGTGGGCCAGAATTGTAGGAGAGCGCTGCACACATGGTTCTATATAGTGCTGTGGATTATTGTTCTACGGGCTTCCGTGCATGCTGTGCAAGAACTCTCTTGACTGAGCATCAACCCCAACCATTTTTAAAAACCTGACTGAGAACAGAAAACACCTTCCCCAGCAGTGAAGGTCTATGAAGCCATTGGGAATCTACACCACCCTTCTCTGTCTGGTACAATTAAAAACGCTTGAAGGCCTAGATATTTGGGAGACAGGGCTAAGAGAAACTTAGAGACAGCAAAGAAACATCAAGCATGCTTCCTGGTGACAATCTGAGATTTTTGGTTAAAAAAATACAAATAAAAAAGAGGAGGATTCCCGACTTTGCTTCCCAGTGGGACCTTCAGTTTTTGCCTATTGAGAAGCTAGAAAATGTTAGTAATATTACTGTCAATGATATTTCTGTGAACATTAAATTAATCACATTTTTCAGTCCCTGTGTTGTTTCGACATTTTAAACTAAGTACTTAGGAGACTGAGGCAAGATTATCTAGGCAAACATGGACCACACAGAAAGACTCTGACTCAAGAACAACGACAAAAATAAAAGCTACTTATTAAGACGTGTATGCGCATCTGGAGAGATGCTTCGGCAGTTAGGAGCACTCATCGCTCTTCCAGAGCACCCAGATTTAGTTTTTGAATTAATAACCTGGTACATTCTGGCCTGCAAGGGTCCCAGGCATGAACTTAGTACACACATATACGTGTAGACAGACATAAAACATAAACATAAAAAGTCTAAAGAATATTTTGAAATATATTCTATTATGCATAGGTAGAAAATAAAAGTGCATATAAGAAATAGATCATATTGATGCCCTCTTACATAAGTGTCCTGTTTATCCCTATCCAAGTTGTATGTCTATTTATTTATTCCTCCGTATTTTCTCATGTGCGTTCTTAGAGTGTGACCAAAACTGTAATTGTCAGGTCTCCAGGAAACTCTCTTCCACCAAATTCTAAAAGGCAGAAGGGAAACTGGATATCTGTGGTGCCTATTGATATACTAAAGTCCATGCTGGTCTCCAGGCCCTCAGTATCACAAGGACCTGATACACATTTTATCAGAGTCCATGCCTACCTCTGACTCACAGGCTTTCTTCCCTGCTGCTACTCATTCTCTTTATAACCCTGCTATTTCTTAATCTCCCTCCCTCCTTCCCTCCCTCCCTCCCTCCTTCCCTCCCTCCTTTCTTCTCTTTTTTCCTCTTCCTCCTCCTCTCTCTCTCCCTCCCTTTCTCTCCCCCCCCTCTCTTTTCTCCTTTGCTCTGTCTTCCTCTCTCTGCCCCACCCCATGACCCCCGCATGGCCAGGTCGAGTCTGCTGACCATATTCAGTCTATTCCTTTCTTTCCACGTTTTATATTCTTTCAGATATCTCTGGCTGTATTCTCTTTTATATCTACAATAAAAGTCACCACTTTCCAAGGGTTCCAGTCTCTCCTACCTAAGTCAACCAAGCTACTGATTTGACTCTCCTAATGTATGGATCATTTGTTTCTTCTGGCTTCTGACACCCACCATACTCAACTCCAAGTCTAGAGTCTTCCCTCCACCTGCCATACTTCTCCATTGTGAATCGGGACATCTCTTAGTCTCTCTGGCCTCTCAGCACCCATAACATGGAAAGGCTCTGTCTATTGGTGTTCAGATACATGTCATCTTGGAGTTGCCTGCTTTGTCATTGTCAGCTGCTGTAACCTACTACTGCCTCATGGCTCAATTCCCTCTTGGAGCCTACTGTTGCTACAAAAGTCATACCAGCAACCAGATAACTTTTCTCACTCTACAGGGCACCTATACATAGAAAGAGATGCCTCTCTTTTGTGGTTTGGAACATTTGTCTCTGGCAAATAGTCCACTTGAAGATGCTCTAGATTGCATCACCAGGGCACTGACCCTTTTTGTCCTTGCTCTCTCACTCACATGTTCTTCCAATCAAAATACTCACCTGTGTTTTCTGATCTCTTCCTCCCTGGATTCAGAGATTCCATTATGTCCTGTGGCAAATGGTTTAGTCTCAGTACAGCACAATCACTGGCCAAAGATTGCACAGTAAAAGTTCAAATTCTTGAAGATTATAACAACTTCTATCTCCACATAGGCAAATGATCTCAAAAGTCTTTTATTTCTAAGCCTTTTTATTTTACTTTACATTCTTGAAAATCTATCTCTATGCTTTCTTTCCTCTTTGCTCTCAAAAGATCTTCTAAAACCATTGTTTAGACTCTCTTTATATCAGGATTTATAAATTTACCGGGTATGGTTAAAAAAAAAATCTATAAAATCTATAAGAAAAAGTTAGCTTAAAGCTGGAGCCAAAGGTTTTTAGCTTTAAAAAATCTATATATTGGTAATCTTAATTTGGTATAACATATTTGTATGTAACTTGAATTCAACTCTTGTTTAAGAAATAGATTTGCTGTAGCATATTGTATATGTAACTCTTGTTTAGAGAAATAGATGTCAAAAAGAAAAAGGGGAAAAAAAGAGAGTGTGGGCCTGATAGGCTCCTTGGAATAAAAAGTAACCATGTGGTTTGCTGGCATTTTGACTGATGACTAATCAGGATGGAAACCACCATGTGACTGGCAGCCATATTTATTAAGGGTAAAGAGAGTAATTACCATGTAACTTCACCACCATCTTTTTTTTTTTTTTTTAAAGATTTATTTATTATATGTAAGTACACTGTAGCTGTCTTCAGACACACCAGAAGAGGGCATCAGATCCCATTACAGATGGCTGTGAGCCACCATGTGGTTGCTGGGATTTGAACTCAGGACCTCTGGAAGAGCAGACAGCGCTCTTAACCACTGAGCCATCTCTCCAGCCCAGTTCACCACCATCTTGATTAGATGACCATGTGGAATAAACCAAGGAAGGTCATAAAATGTTTTATTCCTCTTGGGCCATCTGATTTTCATCATATCTCCATTTAGAGCAAGAAGTCAACAGCATTTTGCCAAGATATTTTGGATTAAGATGGATTTTTGTATGATGACTTTTGTCCTGATATTAAAATTTTTACACGAGGAACAATGTATGTTTGATTAATAAAGTTTACAAATTCCTAAGGTCTAGCAGAAACTGACTTGAAAAGATGTGTGTTTAGCCTTTTTGTCTTTGCTACCCTTGTTAAACTTTAACTATTTGGATAAACTGAGCCATACAAGAAACTATAATATTGGGGTTGGGGATTTAGCTCAGCAGTAGAGCGCTTGCCTAGGGAGCGCAAGGCCCTGGGTTCGGTCCCCAGCTCCGGGGGAAAAAAAAAAAGAAACTATAATATTCTGTAATGATATGAAAGAACTAGGAAAATAAGGGTCCCAGTCTATCTGTGGACTGTACTTATGGTTTAAAGTTTTATTTTTGAGACTATAGGATCTTCAATTAAATTGTAAACTGAAATTTTAAGACGCAAACTTAAGAGGGATAAACCTGTAAAGTCCTAATCTTATAAAGGCTACTAATGTGTTATAAACTGTTAAAAATAATTGAGATATGCACCTTGTAAATGATTAAATTCTTTAATGTGCTCAGAAATATGCATGTAGTCATGCTAAGTACAAATGTAATTAATTTACATGGACAAGCTTGGTTTAGCGCTCTGCAGATGCTGTCACGTCTTGAAGCTTGAAGCAATATCTAAAAACAAGTAAAAATTTGTTTTAAGTCAGGTATATTTAATAGATTAGATGTTAGCCTTCAAGCCCCTCAGAAAGTTGTGCTGAATATGGGATTTAAGGTGGTTAATAAAAAATCTTCCCATGATAGACAGAAATGCCAGAGTCCCTAAGAGTTCTTCCAAAGAAGATGATGGGGCACAAGCAGACTTTACAAGGAGTACCCTGACCCCCAGCCAGGACACTGCCCAAACTATGGACAAGCAGGACACTGGCCAAGGTAGATCATCATCCACAGGTAAGTGTCTCAGATCTTCTGGGCCTGGGAGTCTGTCTTAGTTAGGATTTTATTGCTATGAAAAGACACCGTGCCTGAAGCAACTCTTATAAAGGAAGACATTTACTGGAGCTGGCTTACAGTTTCAGAGGTTTAGTCCATTTTCATCATGGCAGGAGGCATGACAGTGTCCAGACAGACATGGTGCTGGAGAAGGAGGTGAGAGTTCTACATATCAATCGACAGGCAGCAAAAGGGGACCATGTGTCACCCTGGGCATAACTAGAACATATGATACCCACCCCAACAGTGACACACTTTCTCCAACAAGGCCACACCTTCTAATAATACCACTGCCTATGGGCCAAGCATCCAAACACATGGGGCCATACCTGTTTAAACCACCCCAGAGACAAAGACTGCTGTTTCTCTGAATCCTCTGTTTCCAGTGAAACAACTGAGATTGCTATGAAGGAGCCTAATGTAACCATCAATGTAGTGGGTAAGTCTCTGCCATTTTCACTGACACAGAGGCCATTTAGAGTGTACTCTCTGCTCAGATTTATCCTTCTTGTACCTCGGATAGTATTGCTAACACAATGGTATTCACTTTAGTAGTAGAAAGCAAACAACTGCTTCCGACAAGGCTACATTTGACATTTCATATGGATAGTCAGGCCTTGGGTTTTCTAGAGCTGCTAGGTCTCCTTCTGAGAAAGCTGACAGCCTTGACACTGAAGCCTGATAAACTCACAAAACGGGGTTCAATATGAAAAGCAAACCCAAGCTCTGCTGTTGCTATTGCTACTTTTTATTACTGCTTTATTTCAAAGAACTTGCTTTACAATGATTTCTCAGTAATCAGCCACCTATGTCTCATTGTAAACAATTTTATAGAAGTTTATTCAAATGGTGAGGGTGTAAGAAAGATGTAAGGTTTGTAAAACATGAGAAATGTTTCAGATTTCTTTCCCTCTTGCTATGCTATTATTATATTACACTTGTTAACTGCCTTTACTACAATGTGAATGTCATTGCAGATTGCGGGTAGTGGTCATGCCAACATCTGAACGTTTTAATGTGTTTTCATAAACTTCATGCAGCCTTCGGGGAGTTGTGACCTGTCAAGGTCAAATGGACTCCAGACACATACTGCTGTCATCCATAGCTTAAGCTTTCCTTGTCTACTGCCTGAGGCTCTTTCCTTGCTCTACCTCCCCAACACCAGGATTGGAAGCTTCAAGTGTTCACCCAAGATAAAGGTTTTTCCCTAAGCTCCTTAACTTTGCCTTATGTCCACAATCTATACCTGTCCCAGCAGATTTTGAGTCAGTTGACAGACACTATCCAGAAATCAACTGTGACAACTGAACCAAGACATCCATGCCAACCCCAGGTAGTCTTGTGGAATCAGGGAGCCCTGGACTTGACAATATCTGATGTAAACCAATTTAGCCAGTGTGATTGCTCCCTGTCTCTTTATGCTTGGTCAGAAAACCGGGTGTTCCCTAACATTACGTAGATCCTCTCCCCTCTCAGCCTTTGACCAGCATTGCACTCATTCTGAGCTCTGACAAGGATGCTCTAATTTCAGCTGAGAAGCAGATCCAGAACTGATTATATCACCCTTACCATCCACAAAAGGCTGGACTGTCAAGTCAAAGGAAAATCCATTTCCCAAATTCCAAAAGGCTGAAGGGACAACTGGCTGTCTGTGGTACCTATTAACATACCGTGCATGCTGTCCTCCGGGCTCTTTCAGTATCCCAAGTATCTGTTACTCATTTCATACATCATGCTAGGGTGTCCTGGCGTCCTCCCCTAAATGTCCTCCCTACAACTCATAGGCTCCCCCAATCCTTGCCTCACCTACTCAATCTTCTTATAACTCTGCTATTTGGCTGTTTCTTCTTTTGTTTCTTCCTTACTCCTCCCTCTCTGTCTCTGTCTCTCTCTCTCTCACTCTCTGTCTCTCTGTCTCTCTTTCTCTCTCTATCTGTCTCTCTCTGTCTGTCTGTCTGTCTCTGTCTTTCTATCCCTCTGCTCTTGCTTCTCTCATAGCCAGGTCTACTCTGCTGTCCCTATTCAATCTACTATTTTCAAAAGAGGTTTTGGACTGCTATAGATGCCTCTGGCTATTTTCTCTCTTTCTACAATAAAATCCATTCCCTTAACTATACCATGGAGTGGTCATGTTTATACATCTTAATGTAGTTTCTTCTGGACCAGACAATATATGTTATTTGTTATATAACCATGGTTTCTCTCTATATATTCTTGTGTCAAGAATAGAGACCTACATCATAATTATTTAGTATTTCATTGAATTAATAAAGTACATTTTCTTTAATTCTTATTGAGAGTGTATGTCTAGATTGTTATTGTTAAGTGGTCATCTTAAAGCTTATATTGTATGGATGATAATGTTTCAAAATCATGCATTAAAAGACATAAAACTGCCAATCCCATGAATCCAACTGTCCCTTTCTTTCCTTTCAAAGGGCACATAGCAATGGGAGTCATTGACCGGTTTCATACTTCTGACTGATGAGAGGAAAGAGAAGGTTTTCCTCAGCTGTGTGTTTTCTAGATGGGTCTTTAGCATTTAGCGGAATCACACACAGTAGTAGACTGTCACCATCACAATCTAGATATTTGAAGTCATTCAAATTCTCATCTGCCAACTTTTTTCCTTCCAGAAAAAGGTCTACTTGGGCCTTTTGGAGCCACAAGTATTTGAAGACAATATTGCTTTGACTATATTGAACCATTGGTTCAAGACTCAAAACTTAGACTAAACTAAAAATCATAAACTAACAGTAAATATCAGACTTTGCTCTCATTAACTGATAAACAGCAAGTTTTCAATATTGTCCTCAACTATCAGGAGCAGAAGTTCTCTAAAGTTATGACTGATTCTGGAACAGAAAAAAATTAAATTCTCTTGGAATATACACTGTGTAAGAAAGTGATTGAGGCTCCCACATTCATGAAAGAAATTTTACTAAAACCCAAGAACACATTACATTGCACCACACACAATAATAGTGGGAGACTTCAAACCACCAATCTCATCAATGGACAGATCATGGAAACAGAAACTAAAAGAGACACAGTGAAACTAACAAAAGTTATGAACCAAATGAGTTTAACAGATATCTATAGAACATTTCATCCTAAAACAAAAAATTATACCTTCTTCTCAAGATCTCATGGTACCTTCTCCAAAACTGACCATATAATTGGTCACAAAACAGGTGACAACAGATACAAGAACACTGAAATAACCCCATGCATCCTATCAGATCACCACAGGACTAAAGCTAGTCTTCAATAACATCAAAAACAGCAGAAAGCTCACATATACATGGAAGTTCAACTCAATGATAAATTGGTAAAGGAAGATATAAAAAAGTAAATTAAGGACTTTTTATAATTTAATGAAAATGAAGGTACAACATACCCAAATTTACGGGATACAATGAAAACAGTGCTAAGAGGAAAACTCATAGCTCTGAGTCCCTCCAAAATGAAACTGGTGAGAGCATAGAGTAACAGCTTGACAGCACACCTGAAAGCTCTAGAACAAAAAGAAGCAAATTCACCCAAGAGGTGTAGAGGGCAGGAAATAACCAAACTCAGTACTGAAATCAACCCAGTAGAAACAGAATTATACAAAGAATCAACAAAACCAGGACCTGGTTCTTTGAGAAAATCAAAAAGATAGACAAACCCTTAGCCCGACTAACCAGAGGGCACAGAAAGAGTATCCAAATTGACAAAATCAGAAATGAAAAGGGAGACACAACAAAAACTGAGGAAATTAAAAAATTACCAGATTCTACTAAAAAAGCCTATACTCAACAAAACTGTAAAATCTGGATGAAATGGGTAATTTTCTAGACAGATACGAGGTGCAAACGTTAAATTAGAATCAGATAAACCTTCTTAACAGTCCCATAATCCCTAAAGAAATAGAGGCAGTCATTAAAAGTTTCCCAACCAAAAGAAAGCCCAGGACTGGCTGGGTTTAGTGCAGAATTCTATCAGATATTCAAAGAACTAATACCAATACTCTTAAATATATTCCACAAAATAGTAACAAAAGGAACATTACCCAATTCATTCTATGAAGCCACAATTATGTTCATATCTAAACCACACCAAGACCCAACAAAGAAAGAGAACTTCAGACCATTTCCCTTAGGAATATCAATGCAAAAATACTCAATAGAATTCTCACAAACTGAATCCAAGAACACATCAAAAACTATCATCCATCATTATCAAGTAGGCTTTATCCCAGGGATGCAGGGATGGTTCAATATATGGAAATCCATCAACATAATCCATTATATAAACCAACTCAAAGGGAAAAAAAACCACATGATCATCTCATTAGATGCTGAGAAAGCATTTGACAAAATTCAACAACCATTCATATTAAATGTACTGGAAAGACCAGGAATTCAAGGCCCATACCTAAACATAGTAAATGCAATATACAGCAAGACATCAACAATATACAGCCAACATCAAGCTAAATGGAAAGAAACTTGAAGCAATCCCACTAAAATCAGGGACTAGACAAGGCTGCCCACCCTCTCCCTACCTATTCAATATATATAGTACTGGAAATCCTAGTCCAAGAAACTAGCAACAAAAAGAGGTCAAAATGATACGAATTGCAAAGGAAGAAGTCAAAATATCACTATTTATAGATGATATGATACTATAGTTAAGTGACCTCAAAAATTCTACCAGAGAACTCCTAAACCTGATAAACAACTTTAGCAAAGTGGCTGAATTTAAAATTCATTCAAATAAATCAGTAGCCTTCCTCTACTCAAAGGATAAACAAGCTGAGAAAGAAATTAGGAAAATGACATCCTTCACAATAATCACAAATAACATGAAATACCTTGGAGTGACTCTAACCAAGCAAGTGAAAGATCTGTATGACAAGAACTTCAAGTGTCTGAAAAATGAAATTGAAGATCTCAGAAAATGGAAAGATTTCCCATGTTCATGGATTCACAGGATTAATATAGTAAAAATGGCCATCTTGCCGAAAGCAATCTACAGATTCAGTGCAATCCTCTTCAAAATTCCAACTCAATTCTTCATAGTGTTAGAAAGAGCAATTTGCAAATTCATTTGGAATAACCAAAAGCCCAGGATGGCAAAAACTATACTCAACAATAAAAGGACTTCTGGGGGAATTACCATCCTTGACTTCAAGCTGTATTACAGAGCAACAGTGATACAAACTGTATGGTATTGATACAGAGACAGGCAGGTAGATCAATGGAATAGAATTGAAGACCAAGAAATGAACCACACACCTATGGTCACTTGATCTTTGACAAAGGAGCTAAAACCATCCAGTGGAAAAGACATTTTTGACAAATGGTGCTGGTTCAACTGGAGGTCAGCATGTAGAAGAATGAAAATTGATCCTTTCTTATCTCCTTGTACAAAGCTCAAGTCCAAGTGGATAAAGCACCTACACATAGAACCAGTTACACTGTAACTAATAGAAAAGAAAGTGGGGAAGAGCCTTGAACACATAGTCACAGGGGAAATTTTCCTGAACACCAATGGCTTGTGCTCTAAGAACAAGAATCTACAAATGGGGGACCTCATAACATTACAAAGCTTCTGTAAGTCAAAGGACACTGCCAATAGGGCAAACAGCAACAGATAGGGAAAAGATCTTTACCAATCCTACATCTGATAGAGGGCTAATATCCAATATATACAAAGAACTCAAGAAGTTAGACTCCAGAGAATCAAATAACCCTATTAAAATGGGGTATGGACCTAAACAAAGAATTCTCAACTGAGGAATATTGAATAACCAAGAAGCACCTAAAGAAATGTTCAATATCCTTACTCATCAGGGAAGTTCAAATCAAACAAACCTGAGATTTCACCTCACACCTGAGAGAATGGCTAAGAACAAAAACTCCGGTGACAGCAGATGCTGGGTAGGATGTGGAGAAAGAGGAACACTCCTCTATTGTTGGTGGGATTGCAAGTTGTTACAACCACTCTAGAAATCAGTCTGGTGGTTTCTCAGAAAACTGGACATATTGCTACCTGAGGACCCAGCTACACCACTCCTGATCATACACCCAAATGATGCTCCAACATATTGACACATGTTCCACTATGTCCATAGCAACCTTATTTATTGAAGGCAGAAGCTGGAAAAAACCCAGAAGTCCTTAAACAGAGGAATGGATACAGAAATTTTGGTACATTTACACAATGGAGTACTACTCAGTTATTGAAAACAATGACTACATAAAATTCTTAGGCAAATGGATGGAACTAGAAAGTATCATCCTGAGTAAGGTACCCCTGTCACAAAATAACACACATGGTATGCACTCAGTGATAAGTGGATATTAGCCCAAAAGCTTGGAATACCCAAGATTGAATTCACAGACCATATGAAGGACAAGAAGAAGGAAGATCAAAATGTGGATGCTTTGGTCCTTCTTAGAAGAGGGAACAAAATACTCATGGGAGGAAATACAGGGACAAAAAGTGGAGCAGAGACTGAAGAAAAGGCCATCCAGAGACTGCCCCACCTGGGGATCCATCCCATAGGCCACCACCAAACCCAATCTCTATTGCTGATATCAAGAAGTGCTTGTTGACAGGAGCCTGATATGGACGTCTCCTGAGAGGCTCTGCCAGATCCTTACTGATACAGATGAGGATGTTTGCAACTAACCATCAGACTGAGCATGAGGACCTCAAATGGAGGAGTTAGAGAAAGGACTGAAGGAGCTGAAGGGGTTTGCAACCCCATAGGGAGAACACCAATATCAACCAACCAGACCACCCAGAGCTCCCATGGACTAAACAACCAACCAGTGAGTAAACATAAAGGGACCCATAGCTTCAGCTGCATATGTAGCAGAGGATGGCTTTGTCTGGCATCAATAGGAGGAGATGCCCTTGGTCCTGTGAAGGCTCCATGTCCCAGTGTGGGGGAAATGCCAGAGTATTCAGGTGGCAGTGTGTGGGTGCGAGGGAGAAGCAGGGGGGATGGGGAATGGGAGAGGGGGTGACTGGGAAATGGGGCTAACATTCGAAATGCAAATATATAAAATATCCAATAAAAACCAACAACGTCCCTCTAGAAAAGAAAGTGCTCGAAGCATGATCAGTTATAACAAAGCATTACAGAAATTAATGAGTTCCCATCGACCAAATGTGGTATAGTTTAAACATTAGCATAATGGCAGTAGTAGATAAAATGGAAACTTATGAGTCCACACTAATGCAGAGTACAAAGGTTGATGAGGAACTGGGTATCTATGTAGTTTCAAAGTCATTCTCCTCAAAACAATGGAAGGGTATGAATGATGTATGAATAGGATGCATATTCTTCCTAACACATAGGAAGATGTGTTCTTCTGGTTGTGTCTTTAACTATGAAGAGACTTCAGATGCGTTCACACAGAATGATGCTCTGTGAGCGCAGAGTATCAGATAACCTCTGCCTTAGTCGCAGAAGTAACATAGAATCCGTTTGTTCAGATTTGCACATGGGGCTTGTTGTGCTCCAGAGGTAGTAACCGAGGGCACTCAGCTCTTCTAGATTCTGGAGTTTCGTCTTCAGTAAAGAGTGCGACAAAACCTTGTCCTTCTGGAACTCCCTCCAGGGTAACTACTCTGATATTCCTCCAGTAGAAAGAGAAGGTGATGTTTAAAGCTAAGCAATGTCATGAAGAAAATAAAGGCAGCACAAGAGTAGCCTTAGAAATCTGTTTTTCAGGGGTTGGGGATTTAGGTCAGTGGTAGAGTGCTTGCCTAGTGCACGGAGCCATATTGGATTTGGGCCTAGCCGCTTTTTGACTGCATGGTTCAAAGTGACTCTGGGCTGTTTGGCCACAGAGACTCACCCCTAAGATGACTGCCATAAGTCTTAAGATTGTTGGATAAAGCCTCTCCCATGAATTTACGGCACAGGAAGATAACATTCAAGGGATGCCTCAGCTCGAGCAGATACCAGTTATCTCCTCAGTCTACACCCAGTGTCTCCACCACCTGACCTCATCGCCTGACCTCTTTGCCTCCAGCTATTACTGCCTATACCCTCATCTCCCCCTCCTTCATATTTCACAAAGGTCACTCCCCCTACCTGAAAGCCTTAAAAGCTGTAACGTTCATCCCAATAAACGAGACCTTGACAACAGAATCTTGCTTGGTCTCCTTCTTCTCTTCACCCCCATTTTGGCCCACAGGTAGAAAGCCTCTTCAGGACAGCCTAGCAAGCGCAAGGCCCTGGGTTCGGTCCCCAGTTCCGGAAAAAAAAAAAAAAAACCAGCAATCTGTTTTCCATTACCCACACTCTACAGTGTCTTTAGAATACAGGCTCAGAATTCTGCCGCTCATTACTGTAAGAAATGGAATCTGCATGTCCACCCTTAAATTCTGGCAGATTTTTGTGACTCATTCTTCTGTCAGCACACAGGGGAATAAAAGTTGTGAGGCTTGAGATTGTATTGGCAAAGACTACAACCCAGCTTCCTCCTGGGTCTCTCTGCTGGGACAATTCCTCTTTGTACCCAGCCAGGCAATGATGTCAGGCAATGGGGAGAGCTCATGCACAGATGTTCTAGTCAGGAGCCTGATGCTGACTGGAGACCAGTTCCGATGCCCTGTTTCGGGGGAAGTTTCCAGTAGAACTCCAAACTCCAGCACTTAAGGGACCCAGAATCAGACCCAGTCAACATCCAGAGCTGTGAGAGACAATGATAAAATGATTGTGTTGCCTCCTATAGGCATAAAGTTTTGATATGATTTACTACAAGACAACATCATAATCTCCATTAATAGAATGCTCATTAAGAATGCAGATAACTGAAAAATGAGTGGAATAGAAACAGAAATACGTAAGATGATGGGGAATGAGACCTAGTGACCAGCCATAGTCCATAAACCACTGCACCTTTCAGGAGAGGGCCATCAGTACATGACTGAGAAATAAATATGTGGTACGTATACAAAATGGAATACGATTCTGCCCTGAAGTAAAAGTGCAGAAAACGGATGAACTTGGAAAGCATGATACTAAGCAAGGTGATCTGAAATCAGGAAAACAAAAGCCACACATTTTCCCTCCTGTGCAGAACGTAGCCTTCACTGCACACATGGATGCATGGGAACAGATGTAAATATGGACATTCTATTGCAATGTTTAGAAAGGAGACCCAGGGAAGGCGAGGCGAGGAGATGGGCAGGAGTGGAATTCAGTCACAAGGACAACCGAAGAGGATAGACAGCTCCATCATTCTGTCACTGTAGCTTCAACTCTGACCATGTTTTTATTTGTGTGTGTGGTGGACAAGTTTACTGAAATGTTGTTGCTAATGAAAGTCTAAAATCCCAAGTGAAGCTCCTGGCGTCAGCATGGCCATCTGACAGTGGAGATGAGAAGCCAGAGTGTGTGACTGGGCGAGCGTTTTTTATTTTGTTTTTGAGTGGCTACCTTAGTCTAGCTGTGTGACCTTTTTAATTAATTAGTTCATTAAAGTAAAGTGATTTTGTTTAATTATGTTTTTTAAAAACTGGGGGGCTGGAGAGATGGCCAATTATTATGGGCATCTGTTGAATGGCACAGGACCCACATTTGACTTCCAGAACCTACACATAATGGCTTACAACTTCCTGAACTCCAGTTTCAGGAGATCTGATGCCCTGACCTTCATGGCCACCAAACACACATGTGGTGCACATATATGCAGATAGGCAAAACACTCAGACCCAAAGTAATAAAGTGAATAATCTAAAAGAACCTTGCTATATCACACAGGTTGGTTATAGATTTTAGATTATAGATTATATAATTTCTAATTTCATCAGCCTCGCTCCCAAGTGCTAACATTATAGGTTACCATGCCTGTGTCTTGAAAGCATGAGCTTACAAGGTTGTTAATGAGCACAGGATGTAGGAAACCTATTTATCAGTGTTTAACCACTCAACTAAAATAATTTCAGTTTCTGACTCTCTCTCTCTCTCTCTCTCTCTCTCTCTCTCTCTCTCTCTCTCGCTCTCTCTCTCTCTCTCTCTCTCTCTCTCTCTTGCTCTCTTGCTCTCTCGCTCTCTCACTCTTGCTCTCGCAAGTCTGAATGTCTTTCCTGCTCTTAGGAGAACAGGATCTGTATATTCCAAGAATCTTAGATGATATAATAACATTGCAACTGCCAGGCATAAATCTCTCTATTGAACACCGTCTAACTGTTAGTTCTAAAACTGAATATTTGGAAAAGGATTTATTATGTCTAAATAGATTTTTATTTCTTAACTCTGAGCTTAATTGTTTTTAAAGTTCCTTTCTTGGTTAGCATCATAAATGCTAATAAACCATGTACAGGGTTTTTTTTTTTCTGAATGTTGCATTGAAATAAAATCAAAGCCAAATCAGGAAAAAAAAAAAAAGATGATTTGCCCTACATCCTAGACATTCTGTCTCAGGACTAATAAACAGGAAGGCTTGTCCGTGCCTTTTCACCAGCATCCTTTCGGCAGGAACTTGAAAAGCAAGTGTTAGGGGAAAAATTATCTGTTTTTCTATATATATAATGCATGTTCATTACTGAAGCTTAGAACAACACTTCTACCACATGAGACCTGGAGACCAAACAGATTTAAAGGTTTGTTGCCTTTACCCAATAAGCCATCTTGCCAGCCCAAATATGACATTTTTAAAGAGTGGATTTCAGGAATGCTAAATGCACTCCTACTGTGTAAGCATTGATTTGAGGCTGGCTACAAACACAGGAAATGGTGGGGTCATGGGAAGTTAAGGCAGCCTCTCACCCAGAGTCTGACTGAGCCTCCCACCGGCTGAGATTCAACAATGCTCACACGGTGAACAATGTTTGCTGTGAAAATTGCTATCATAAAATATTATCCGCCTGGGCTGGAGAGATGGCTCAGAGGTTAAGAAGACTCGTTGTTCTATCAGGTTTAATTCCCAGCACTCACACAGCAGCTCAACTGTCTGTAACTCCAGTTCCAGAGGATCTGACACCCTCACACAACCATACGTACAAGCGAAACATCAATGCATATAAAAATAAAAAAAAAGACAGTCACTGTGCTAAGAAAAAAAAAATCCAAGAAGGTTGAAAAATATTTTTAAAGACTTATTTATTTTATGTATGTGAGTACACTGTAGCTGTCTTCAGACACACCAGAAGAGGGCATCAGATCCCATTACAGATGGTTGTGAGCCACCATGTGGTTGCTGGGAATTGAACTCAGGACCTCTGGTCTTGCAGTCAGTGCTCTTAAACACTGAGCCATCTCTCAGGTCCCTGAAAAATATTGTTAATCATCAAAGCTGGATCTGCGTAGAGACGTACAACTTCAGTGCCCATATTAAAAGATATTATCCACTTGTATTACCCACTTATATTTCTAGGTGGGGATGGTGGCACACACTTTTAATTTCAGCATTGGGGGTGGGGGGCAGGCCCATCTCTGAGTTCCAGATCAGCTTGGGTTGCATAGTGAAATACTGTCTCAAAACCATAATTTGGAAAAACATAAGCAAAGATACATGACAAAATCTAAAATAGTCATAATCTCATTCAGTTGGACAGTTAAGTATGTGTTCCTCAGCCCTGGTAGTGTCTATATTGTGCATTATTCTCCCAACCGTAGGTCACGTATGACACTTATCACATCCTGGTTTTAACTTGCATTTCCCTAAATGATGTAGAACATCCCTCCATGCAGTTGATGGCTATCAGGACCCTGGAAGATCCTTGTGTTCTTTGGTGTGACACACCAAATGGATGCTAGGCCGTCATAAGACACACAGTCTACAACTTTCTCCCATTTTGTATGCCATCTTCTCATTTTTTGCTGATATCTTTTGATACATGAATTTTTAAACTGTGAATTTCACTTTATGTATCTTGTTTTCTGCTTGTACTTTTAGTTTCAACTGCAGAACCCACTGTCCAATCCAAACTCGTGATTTATCACTTTATTTTCAGAGGTTTATTATTTTTGCTCCTATGTTTTGGTAGCTGGTTAATATTTTTAAGTTAAAACTTATTCTATTTTATGGGTATGGGTGTTTTGCCTTTGTGAATGTCTGTATACCACTGTGTGTGTACCTGGTGACCCTGGAGGCCAGCAATGGGTGTCAAATTCCCTAGACATGGAATAGTAGATGGTTATAAGCACCACGTGACCACTGGTAATTGAACCTGAGTCCTCTGGAAAACCAGCCAGGGATCTTAGCTGCTGCCGCATCTTTCCAGCCCTGGTAGCTGATTCATTTTAAGCCAATGTGTATATATGAGATAAGAAAGGATACTTCATATTCATCAAAAGAAAAATCCACCAAGATGAATTCTCAATCCTGAATATCTATGCTCCAAATGCAAAGGTACCTACATTCATAAAAGAAACCTTACAAAAGCTCAAAGCACACATTACACCTCACACAATAATACTGGGAGACTTCAACACACCAGTCTCATCAATGGACAGATCATAGAAACAGAAACTAAACAGAGACACAGTGAAACTAACAGAAGTTATGAACTAAAAGGATTTAAAAGATATCTACAGAATTTCATCCTAAAACCAAAGAATAGACCTTCTTCTCAGCACCTCATGGTTCCTTCTCCAAAACTGACAATGTAATCGGTCACAAAACAGGCCTCATCACATAAAAGAAGATTGAAATAATCCCATGCATCCTATCAGATCACCGTGTACCAGTAGCTGGTTCTTTGAGAAATTCAACAAGATAGATAAACTCTTAGCCAAACTAACCAGAAGGCACAGAGAGATTATTCAAATTAACAAAATCAGAAATGAAAAGGGAGACATAGCAACAGAAACTGAGGAAATTTAAAAAAAAAAAAATCAGATCCGACTAGAAAAGCCTATGCTCAACAAAACTGTAAAATCTGGATGAAAATGATAATTTTCTAGACAGATACCAGTTACCAAAGTTAAATCTGGATCAGATAAACCATCTAAATGGTTCCATAACTCCTAAAGAAATAGAAGCAGTCATTAAAAGACTCCCAACTAAAAAGCGCCCAGGACCAGATGGGTTTAGTGCAGAATTCTATCAGACCTTAATAGAAGACCTCATACTAATACTATCCAAACTATTCTACAAAATAGAAATAGAAGGAACACTACCCAATTCATTCTATGAAGCCACAATTGCACTCATATCTAAACCACACAGAGAACCAACAAAGAAAGAGAACTTCAGATCAATTTCCCGTATGAATATTGATGCCAAAATACTCAATAAAATTCTCACAAACTGAATCCAAGAGCACATCAAAAAGATGGATTATCCATCATGATCAAGTAGGCTTCATAGGAAGGATGCAAGAATAGTTCAATATATGCAAATCCATCAGTTCAATATACAGAAATCCATCTATGCAATACATTATGTAAACAAACTCAAAGGAAAAAAAACCACATGAACATCACATTAGATGCTGAGAATTCATTTGACAAAATTCAACACTATTCATGTTAAAAGTCTTGGAAATATCAGGATTTCAAGGCCCATACCTAAATATAGTAAAAGCAATATACAGCAAACCAGTAGCCAACATCAAACTAAATGAGAGAAACTTGAAGCAATACCACTAAAATCAGGGATTAGACAAGGCTGCCCACTCTCTCCCTACTTGTTCAATATAGTACTCGAAGTCCTAGCCAGAGCAATCAGACAGTGAAAGGAGATCAAAGGGATACAAATCGGAAGGGAAGAAATCATAATATCACTATTTGCAGAGGATATGAATGTATACTTAAGCGACCCCAACAGTTCCACCAGAGAACTACTTAACCTGATAAACAACTTCAGCAAAATGTCGGGGTATAAAATTAACTCAAAGAAATCAGTAGCCTTCCTCTACTCAAAGAATAAATAGGCTGAGAAAGAAATTAAGGAAATGACACCCTTCACAATAGTCCCAAATAACATAAAGTACCTTAGTGTGACTTTAACCAGGCAAGTGAAAGATCTGTGTGACAAGAACTTCAAGTCTCTGAAGAAAGAAATTGAAGAAGATCTCAGAAGCTGGAAAGATCTCCCATGCTCATGGATTCACAGGATTAATATAGTAAAAATGGCCATCTTGCCAAAAGCAATCTGCAGATTCAATGCAATCTCCATCAAAATTCCAACTCAGTTTTTCATAGAGTCAGAAAAAGCAGTTTGCAAATTCATTTGGAATAACAAAAAACCAAGGATAGAAAAAAACTATCCTCAACAATAAAATAATTTCTGGGGGAATCATCATATCTGACCTCAAGCTGTATTACAGAGCAATAGTGATAAAAACTGTATGGTATTGATACAGAGACAGGCAGGTAGATCAATGGAATAGAATTGAAGACCCAAAAATGAATCCACACACCTATGGTCACTTGATCTTTGACAAAGGAGCAAAATCCATCCAGTGGAAAAAAGATAGCATTTTCAGCAAATGGTGCTGGTTCAACTGGAAGTCAGCATGTAGAAGAATGCAGATTGATCCATTCTTATCACCCTGTACAAAGCTCAAGTCCAAGGGGATCAAGGACCTCCACATCAAACCAGATACACTCAAACTAATAGAAGAAAAAGTGGAGAAGAGCCTTGAACACATGGGCACTGGGGAAATTTTCCTGAACAGAACACCAATGGTTTAATGCTCTAAGATCAAGAATAGACAAATGAGACTTAATACAATTGCAAAGCTTCTATAAGGCAAAGAACACTGTCATTAGGACAAAATGGCAACCAACAGATTGGGAAAAGATCTTTACTAATCCTACACCCAATAAAGGGCTAATAGACTCAAGAAGTTAGACTCCAGAGAATCAAATAATCCTATTAAAAATGGGGTTCAGAGCTAAACAAAGAATTCTCAACTGAGGAATATTGAATGCCCAGGAAACACCTAAAGAAATGTTCAATATCCTTACTCATCAGGGAAATGAAAATCAAAACAACCCTGAGATTCCACCTCACTCCAGTCAGAATGGCTAAGATAAAAACTCAGCTGACAGCCTATGCTGGGGAGGATGTGGAAAAAGAGGAACATTCCTCCATTTTTGGTGGAATTGGAAATTGGTACAACCACTCTGGAAATCAGTCTGGAGGTTCCTCAGAAAATTGGACATAGTACCACTTGAGGACACAGCTATACCACTCCTAGGCATATGCCCCAATATGCTCCAACATATAAAAATGACACATGCTCCACTATGTTCATAGCAGCCTTATTTATAATAACCAGAAGCTGGAAAGAACCCAGATGTCCTTCATCAGAGGAGTGGATATAGAAAATGTGGTACATCTACACAATAGTGTACTACTCAGCTATCAAAATCATTGACTTCATGAAGTTCATAGGCAAATGGATGGAACTGGAAAATATTATCCTCAGTTTGGTAACCCAATCACAAAGAACACACGTGGTATGCACTTACTGATAAGTGGATATTATCCCCAAAGCTTGGATAAAATCAGCAAACCACATGAAGCTCAAGAAGAAGGATGACCAAAGTGGAAATGCTTTAGTCCTTCTTAGAAGGGGAAACAAAAATATTCGTAGTTGGAAATACAGAGACAATGTTTGTAGCAGAAATTGAAGGAAAGGGCTGGAGAGATGGCTCAGTGGTTAAGAGCCCCGACTGCTCTTCCAGAGGTCCTGAGTTCAATTCCCAGCAACCACATAGTGGCTCACAACCATCTGTAAAGAGATCTGATGCCCTTTTCTGGTGTATCTGAAGATAGCTACAGTGTACTTATATATAATAAATGAATAAATATTTAAAAAAAAAAGAAATTGAAGGAAAGGCCATCCAGACACTGCCCCACCTGGAGATCCAGCCCATATCATACAGCTACCAAACCCAGACAATATTGCTGATGCCAAGAAGTGCATGCTGACAGGAGCCTGATATAGCTGTCTCCTGAAAGGCTTTGCCAGAGTGTGACAAATACAGAGGTGGACGGTTGCAGCAAACATTGAACTGAGAATAGAGTCCCCATTGGAGGAATTAGAGAAAGGATTACAGGAGCTGACGGTGTTTGCAACCCTATAAGAACAACAATACCAACCAACCAGAGCTCCCAGGGACGAAACCACCATACAAAGAGTACACATGGACAGACCCATGTCTCCAGCTGCATGTGTAGCAGAGGATGGCCTTGTTGCGCATCAATGGGAGGAGAAGCCCTTGGTCCTAGCAGCGTCTTTCATGTATTTTTTCTTTCAGAACTTTATGCATGTTTACAATGTATTTTGACCATATCCACTCTCTCTCTCAGCTCCTACTCCTCCTAGACTCCTCCCCTCACATCTCTGTCCCAACTTTGTGCTATCCCCCTTTTTATTTATTATTCTCTACTGAGTTCAGTTTATACTCTGTATCTACTTGAGATAGACGTTACATTATCAGGAGCCATATCGCTGAAGAAAACTATCTCCCAGCATCGGCTACCAGTGATTCCTCAGTTAAGGGCGGGGCTTTGTGGAGCTCTCCCCTTTCCAGTTGGGAAGTTGACTGACTTGATCTTGCATTGATCTCCTGTCAGCAACTACAGCTGATGTGAGCTCATCGTCCATCAGCCCGGTCATAACCAGAAGACACTATTTGCAGCAGCCTTCCCATCTTCTGGATCTTACAATCATTCTGTCCTCCCATCTGGGATGTTCCATGGGTCTTGAGGATAGGGTATGTGGTACAGAAGTCCCTGTTTAGGGCTGAGAACTCTACTTTCTTCTCATTTTGACCAGTTATGCCTCTGTATTATTCTATCTACTACACAAAAGATGTAGCTGATGGGGGAGAGTTTCACTAATCCATGGCTATTAGGATAAGTGTTTAGAAGACAGCTTGATACTACGTTCATTTAGTAGAACTACTACTGTGGGTTCTTCCCTGGAGCCTATGAATTCCTAACCATGGATTCTTGATCAGATTTATAGTAACAGACATGCATTTCCTCTTGTGGGATAGGTCTTAAATACCTATCCACGTGATTAGTAACTACCATGACATTCATGCCATTATTGAACCTAATGGGTAGATCTTTCTGAGCCAATGATTATTACAGCTAGCAGGGTTCATATCTGGGTAAGATCACTGTCTAGGAACCTGCATGGCAACTTCTAGGACTATGGGAGTTAGCAAACAAAGAAAGAGCTTCCAGATCAGTACTCGTTTGGTTTTTCTCTGTCCTGTGACCAAGGTATGCTATGTCCCAAGCAATAGGTCTTACTATCAAGTTCTGATGAGCAACCAAGACCTGTATTGGAGGGCTTTGAAACTTCCTAGTCGGATTCTTTGAACTTTTCCCTATAGGATCACTTCACGGGCCAACTATTTCACTTACCTCTTCCCAGTTTGATTGCCCTCTGTTTTCTTGCCTAATTGCATTGCTGGGACTTCCAATACAACTGTAAACGATGATACCAGAAGCAGATAATTCTGCATTTCCCTAGCTAGGAGGAAGGTGTTCTGTCCCATGCTAAGTCACTCTGGAGGCCCAGGGACAGATTCCCCCAAGCTTCTCCCTTACAGGTGGTTTCTGTTACCACTCATTAACTTCCCAGAATGCTCTCTTCCCCCTTTATTGTGAAGTTTATTTATTTACCTTTGAATCCTTCAAACAAAAATGATGGGATTTTTTTTTGGACTAGTGGAGTTTTGGGATGACCTGGAGATAAGTGCATCTCTTGTTTAATCTTGGTCTGTATGAAGTTGGTATTGTTTCTACTTTTGGACAAGTAAACTAGGCTTAAGAAATATGGCGAACGTCATCACAGAAACAGGAGATAATTGAGGCCAGGTTTAGTGGTCCACAGGCTGCTAAAAGTGTTCTGAAACAAGTCTTTTATTCTATCACATTTTGTTTGTCTTTTTTTTTAATGCATATAGGGGGCACATGTCATAGCGCATATGTGGATGTCAGAGCACAATCTGTTGGAATCAGTTCTCTCCTTCCACCAGGAGGGTCCTGGGAACCGAACCCAGGTCATCAGGATAGGCAGCAGGTACCTTTGGGCACTGAGTCCTCTGCCCAGCCCTGACACAAGCCTGATTTTAGGGTTCCCTCAGTTATATGGTAAAAGTCAGCAAGCTCATCTTCCTAGTAATTATACCTCAGGAGCACACGACTTCACGTTTTTAATGAACTGCAATCCTCCAAAAGTCAAGCTTTGAAAACCTCATTCCCAGTGTGCTAGGGGCTACAGGGAGGGCGTGGCTTAGACCATAAGAACTCTACCCTGTACACTGTAACTACATTGTACAAAGAACCTTTTGGAAGACAAAACATTCCAATGTCTAATTACTGCTTTCTACTGGAAATACCTTCATGGCCCCTGCTGCAACGTTAAGACTTGACCCCTTTAAATGTTCCCACTTTTCCAGTTGTCACAATGTAAAGCTTCATCAATAGAAGATCAAACTGAAGAATGGAGAGCTTTTCTCTTGGGGGCTTTGTTGTGTATTCTCAAGAGATCTCTGCAGCATCCGGGGCCCTCCAGCCAGAGCTCAGCATCACCAACTGTCAAGTGCCAGGGCCCTGCGGTGTGCAGAGGTCAGCAGCATGGTGGCTAAAGGCTTCTTCCTCTTCCGCTCTGAGCAGCTCAGCCAGCCTCTGTTAGTTTCTCCCAGGGGATGTCTTTTCTGAGTAACTTTCCTTGGAACTCCAGAGGACAGTACATTTCCAGCAAGTTCCTCTGTAGTGATCTAATGAGTCCTCTGCATTCTGCAGAGGTGCAGTGTGCCCTCCAGAGTCTAGATCTCCGTCCTGGTGGAGGAGGTGGGCTGTCCCATGGTACTGTCGCACCTGGGGATGCGAACTTCTTCCTAAATAGATGGTTCCTTCAGGGTTTTGTTTGGTTTTGTTTGAGCTCTCTCTCTCTCTCTCTCTCTCTCTCTCTCTCTCTCTCTCTCTCTCTCTCTCTCTCTCTCTCTCTCTCTCTCAGCTCTACTTCATTCTCATCCAAAAGGCCATCTGCAGCCAAGTGAAATGAACTGGGTCAGTTGGCCCTTCTCTTCTCTCGAACCTTCTCCCTGTTCCTCTCTTCCTAGCCAGCATTCTGTTACATCTGCAGTTGGCCTCAGCACTCTGAAGCCTGAGCCCAATCCTCTGTGATTTTAGCCTCGTAGGAAATAGGCTTGGTTTACCCACAGCCATGGTTTCAGCTCAGAAAGCTGCTTCCTTGGGCAGACAGAATCCTCACTCATCTGTGCTATGTCCCTTTGAGGAGTTGAAAGTTTCCATATTTCTTGCAAAAAGTGCAAGACATTTTAAGAATTCGTTCCCCATGTTAATTTGTAGGAGCTCTGCCAGTACAAGAAGCAAATTCTCTCTCTCTCTCTCTCTCTCTCTCTCTCTCTCTCTCTCTCTCTCTCTCTCTCTCTCCCCCCTCCCTCCCTTCCTCCCTCTCTTCCCCTCCCTTTCACCCTTTCAATCCACAATTACCTCAGTCCTCTTACAAACTTCCTTCTTTTGCCTGGACCCTGAATGCAGGTACATTTTGCTTTCTTATCTTTATATTTTCTCAATAGCAACACTCAGTATAGTACATCAATCACAACTTTTAAAAAGATAAATTTCTATTGAGTAATAGAAATGAGTTTAGATATGAGGTAAAGTATGCAATACCTAACATCCAATAAACAACGGACATAGTGGTGCATTCCTGAAATCACAAAATTCAGGAGGTTGAGGCAGGGGATCACACATTCAAGGGTAATGTGGCAAGACCTTCCCTGTTAGTGGGGGCTGGGGTACGGCTGGGGAGTAGGAGGAAAAGATTTAAAGGCATACTATTAATTTAGGCCATAACGATCTTACAGCATAGGAAAGGCAAATACATTTCATCTTTAAATCCAACTCTGACAAACCAGATTGGCTCTCTGGATTGATGAGGACTTAAAAGTCCAGAAAGGAATCTAGTTTGTCAGGCCCGGTATAAGGCAGGGAGTTTGGGAACACATTGGTAGTTATCAGCCAAAGGTCATGACTTGGAAACTTCATCCCCAGTGCAACTACGGTAGGCAGTGGGAGCTAGAATAGGAGGAGAGGAAGACAGATGTAAGAACTTTGTCCCCTTAAGTGGGTTTAGAGATTGATTTTTGATTATAGATACCATTGTGGGTCTTGAGTGGGTGTGTGCACATGTGAGCCCGGGGCATCCAGAGTCCAAGAGAGCATCGAATCCCAGAGCTGGAGTTACAGGTGGTTATAAGCCACCTGAAATCCAGCATATGTTAATTATATTATATTATGGGGTTGGGGATTTAGCTCAGTGGTAGAGCGCTTGCCTAGGAAGCGCAAGGCCCTGGGTTCGGTCCCCAGCTCCGAAAAAAAAAAGAATTTTTAAAAAAAATAAAAAAAAATAAAAAATAAAAATTATATTATATTATATTATACATATTATGTTATATTTGTTTATTTTGAGATAGGGTCTCTATACATCTCTGTCTGAACTGGAACTAGTTCTGTAAAGCTGACTGGCTTTGAACTCGTAGAGATCCCCCAGTGTGTGAGGCACCACATGCAGCTTGGTTTTGGTGACATTCACGGCCTCTCTGCGCCTGCCTGTACAGTGAACAGCCAGGGTTTGAGCTCGGCGTTTTGAGTGCCACGTGGCTGGTAAGTGACCTGTAAAATAACTGATTTCTGAAGAGAGAAAAAGATGATGCGATAGATAATACACAACTGAGGCTAGAAGCCTCTCAATAAACTCAAACATGTTTATCACAACTTTCAAAATATAGCCTTAGGTTTCAGTCCTAGTTTTGTTCGTCTCATTCCTAAACACCAAGCACTGGACACGAGGCAGAACTAGCCAAGGCATTCTACTAATTCATAACTTCGTTTTTTGTTCTTGTTTTTTTTTTTTTTTAAGAAAATGTAACATCATATACCCATTTTCAATATTTAGAATAAAATACTCTTAAATCATTACGAACAAATAGAATATCACCCGGGAGTGCACTCTCATTTATTCAGTCAAGACTTTTTGGAGCTGGGGAGCGGACACCAGTTCTTGTGCTTGGCTGGCGGGTAAGCACCTCTCACTCATTACTCTATTCAAAGACTCCGTAACAGCATCGTGGGACAGCGTTCCGATTCCACTGAGTCTCAGTTTCACCGGAAGTCCCGGGAAGAGCTCCCCATTCTCCATTATGTAGATTAGATGTTCTACGTCCTGCCAAAATAAAAGTATCTTCGCTCTGATATTCGGTTCTATTCTACTTCCAGCTAGAAAATTCACAAATAACCGTTTGCTATCGGATACAGAGCCTTATGGATATAAACTTGGAAATTTCACGTAATAATTGTTTGATTTATGGAAAACTCTCAATCAGTAACCCCAAATTAAACTGTACATTCAAAAGAACCGTAGGCTGGGGATTCAGTTGAGTGGTAGGGCATTTGCCTGGCAAGCTGGGGGTTGCGTCCTCAGATCCAGAAAAGAAAGCTGTGGGTTGCTAAGGTGCCTCTGTTTAGACAGAACTGACTGACTACTGGGAAACAAAATGTAACTTTTTTTTAATGGGGAGACACTGCCATCTGGTGGTAGCATAGCAGAACAGCAATGGAGCACCCTGGAAAGCTGTGGACTTCTTTAGTGAATTTCCTACTCCAACATTTACATTACCACAGCCACGAACAGTAATAATAGTCATATTTTCCTTGACTCACTTGACCATCATTTTCATGAGATTATAACTATCCAGTTACTAGGAGATTAATATTTCCATACAGTTGCTAAAATTGAGTCATTTCCTCCTGGAAACGAAGCCTTAGAAGATGGCTTCTATATGCACTATTATCTGTTGATTTGAAATCAGAGGGCATCAAATTGCAACAAAAGCTCGAAACCAGCCCATCTGGTATTGACAAAAACACCCGAAAGCAAACAACTTCTTTCTCACACTACTCCATTTTGTGGTTTGCCCTGACGTTGTCTGTATTTTGATGCTAATTCCACTGCCCCAAGGACAGCTGCCTAGTCACTACTCAGAACTCAGGTGACTTCACCAGAACCTTTTCCCCATTGAATTTGTAAAATACAGGTGAGGGGCAGGTACAGGATAGAAGGAGGCCTGCCATTGGAGGAAAAGGAAGGATGGGTGGGAGAGAAGTTTGAAGGATGAGGAGGAGACTGGAACGAAAAGGGAGACAGGAGGGAGAGAGAGAAGCAGTTGCAGGACAATGGAGGCTGACGTAAAGATCTCGCTCTGTGTATTTACAGGTTGTTATCAATGTTCTTAAGGGATGGATGGTACCGGGCTTTGTATGTTTAAGTGGGCAATTATATCCACAACCTTGTTACTGTGTTTGCAGCATTGCCTAGACATTTAGTTGAATCTCAGAGTGAACCCAACAGGAAACATTATCTTGTTCTCATTTTAAATAACAACCAGGACGACGTTTTCTAGTTCCATTCACTTGCCTGCAAATTTCACGATGTCTTTGTTTTTAATAGCTGAGTAGTATTCCATTCTGTGAACGCACCACATTTTCTGTATCCATCCTTTGATTGAGGGACACGTAAGTTGTTTCCAGTTTCTGGTTATTCCGAACAAAGCTGCTATGAGTGTAGTTGAGCAAAGGTCCTTGCGGTAGGGTGGAGTGTCTTTCCAGTTTAGGGACACAGAAGATAATTTGCATGAGGTGACAGTGAAGGGATCCAGGGCTAATGAGATGATGGCTCAGTGGGTAACCAGGATCAGAGCTTAGATCCTCAACAGCCATGTATGAGACAGATACGGTCGTTTACCTGTAGTTCCACCGCTTGGGAAGAAGAGACGTGGGATACCTAGGAAACCTAGCTACAACCAAGTGTGTGAGCTCTGGGTTAGAGTAAGAGTGAGCCTTCTTATCTAAGGTGGAGAGCGATCAAGGGAGATAAGAAACTCAGTCAACTTCTGGCCTCCATGTGCACCTGCATGCATGTGGATGTACACCTGTGCAGGTGTGTACCCACACATGCAAATGAATATTTGAATAGATTAGCCGCTGGCAGACTTCTGGTACCTTTCTAGAAGGCTGGGTTATCTTATAAAGCATCAATGCTGGTTTATGGCAGTATGCCCTGGAGAAAGGAGAAACTCTAGAGGCAAAGCAGCAATGTCTGCATAAATGATTGGATTTCTAAGATGAAGTCTTTGTCTTTACGAGTCATTTTTAAGGAAGCAAGAAGGATGTAGCTGATTGTAACTTTGTCTTTCCACACGACCCTTCCAGATGACCCTTGCCCTCCACAGTGGGGCTCTTACTCATATAAAAGGAAGAAAACTTGTCCACTACTATTTTAGCACTCCTGGACTATAGGAGTGGGCAGGTTCTAAAGAACAGGGGCATAGAGCGTTATTATCTTGGAGTTATCTGTTTGTAGTTATCAGAAACTTTTACCCACAATGCTCAGTGTTCATATCCTCTTGAAGAGAGCTATTGGTCTGATGTACTGAGTTTCATGAACCTCTTCCTGAGAATGGAAGTTTAATAACTGAACATTGTTCTTATAGAAAAGCATAAGTCACATGATTCACATCTTCCTTTTGTTGCTGATTTTGAGACAGGGTCTCTCTATGTAGTTCTGGCTGTCCTGGAGGTTGCTATGTGGGTCAGGCTGGCCTGAGACCCACAGAAATCTGTGTCTGCCTCCTATGTGCTAGGATTAAAGGTATGGGATACAACTTCTTTATTTTCAGTTTCTGACATAAACTTGACAATATTCCACGACCTTCTGTGTTAAGGCCTCATTCACAGCATTCATTTACAAGTGTCATTTAAATTGTTTTAACATTACATGATAAAATCTTCTGAATCATATGTATATAAAATTTCCCATTTTCCTCCAATGAAGTGCTGAATCTTATTAGTAATCTTAATGGTGTAAAATTAGACACAAGAGATTATTTCTTATCTATCTGTGGTGGTGTGTGTAGGTTATGGCCCCATAGACACATGTGCTTGAATGCCTGGCACATGGGGACTGAGTGGTGCTATTAGATCTGGCCTTGATGGAGTAGGTGTAGCCTTATTGAAGGAAGTGTGTCACTGTGAGGCAGGCTTTGGGGTCTTCTAAACTCAAGCTCTGCCCAGTATGAAACACAGTCTCATTCTTCTGCCTGTGGACCAAGATGTAGAGCTCTCAGCTCCTCCAGCACCATGTCTGCCTTCCCACATGGTGATAATGGACTGAGCTCACTCTGACACTGTAAGCCAGCCCCAATGAAATGTTTTCCTTTGTAAGAGTTGCTTTGGTCATGGTGTCTCTTCACAGCAATGATACCTTAACTAAGACAGAAGTTGGTACCAGGGACTAGGGTATTGCCGTGATAGGACTGACCATGCTTTGTTTGGGGGAATGTGGATTTTGGGACTTTGTGTTAGGAAAGCAGGAGAATGTTTTAAGCATTGCTTAATGGGCCATACTAATAAGAGCCTGGTGCTGAGGATGCTTGGAACTATGGGAGCCTGGCTCAAGATTGCGGTTTCAGAGAATTTTAGTACGTTGCCTAGAGATTGTACTTGTGATATTTTGGTGACGAGTGTGGGTGCCTTTTGCCCTCTGTCCAAAGAGTCGGCCTGAGGCTGAGATGGAAAGATTTAGATTACATTCCCTGCATTGGCAAAGGAATATCAGAAAAGCCTGATGTCAATTTAGCCTCGTGGTTCACTCTTATGAGGAGAGCTTTCAACAAGCATAGCAAGCTTAGAAAGGAAAAAAATACAAAATGCATGGTTCAAGGATTAAAGGGGCACCAGGAAGTGGAACGGAGCTAAATCCTGTGTTCATGGAGATAAGCAGATTAATAATATTAAGTGGAATTAAGGGAGTGGTGGTATTGGAGCAAGATCCCTGCTGTGTGGCTTTTGCTTCTTTGCCTAAGGGGTCACACTATCAGTATGGCGAGCTCTCCCATCGTCTCTCCTGCACCTCCCACTTGCCTGTAGAGACCTGGGAGTCCTGCTTATTCCTTCCACCCAGCAATTAGCTCATGGCCTTTAACTGATAGATCAAGAACCAATTGGGGAACAGGACCTTAGCATGAGCACCACCTCTACAAATCCTACCCAGCTAAGTTTCCGTCTTGTGAAAAGGAATTAAAGGTCCAAGCATGTGGTACACACCTTTAATCCCGGCACTCAGGAGACAGAGGTATGTGATCTCTAAGTTCAAGGCCAGCCTGATCTATAGAGCAAATTCCATGTCAGCCAACCATAGTGACAAACAGAAAGCTGATGAACATGTAATTGAATACGGGGGACATATTCCAGCCCAAGCGAGCAGCAGAACTTGGCAGGTTTGATCATTTGGTTCTGGCATTAGAATCAAGGATTGAAGAAAGGGATTATGGGCTTTTTCTCTACAATTAAGGAAAGTGGCTGAGTCTGAGTACGTCAGGGGTGTCTCTGCATGGAGGCCCAGAGAGGCCATTGAAGGTAAAGCCTGGAATGCCTTGAAGACACCAAGAAGTTAGAGATGTCTGAGCCATGGGGTACTTGTCGAGAAAAGCTAACAGGGAATGAAACCAGCCCAGGAGAAAGTGTCTTGCAGTTAATTAAGCTGAAAGGAGTTGGAGATCAGAAGAGCACTTTGAGATCAGACATGGAGGGTTTGGAGTTTGTCTTGCTGTTTTTCAGTCTTTCTTTGGCCCAGTATTTCTGCACCGTGTTCCCTTCCCTGTTCTATAATGGGAATGTACTTCCTGTGCCATCATATGTTTGGAGTATGTGATTTGGTTTTGATTTTACTGGAAATTACAGTTAAGAGATTGCATGAATCTCAGAACTTAAGACTTTTAAGCATCTCTGAGACTGACAGACCATGTGGACTTTTGAAGTGAGACGAAATGCATTTTGCATTATGCTATGGGTACAAGACTATGGGTGCCAAGGTTTGAATAGGTATGAGCCCCCCCCCCCAGACACATGTCCCATAGGTAGTGGTACTATTAGGTGCGGTCTTGTAGTAGGTGTGACTTTGTTGGGAGGAAGTATGCCACTTTGGGTGCAGGCTTTGAGGTCTCAAAGCTCTGCTTAGTGTGGGAACAATCTCCTGCTGCCTGCTGATTAAGACCATGTCCGTCTGCAAGCTATGCTTCCCACCATGATAATGGACTGAATCTATGGAACGGGAAGCTGCCTCAAGGCAATGTTTTCCTTTATAAGAGTTACCTTGGTCATGGTGTCTTTTCATAACAAGACATGGGTTTCATCAAACTAAATTTTTAAGGATACCACGTGTGTACCTGGTAATCAAAGAAAGGCGTGTCAGGTCTTCCGATGGCTGTGAGCAGCTATGTGGGTGCTCGGAATCAAACCTGGATCCTCTGTAAGAGCAGCAAATACTCCTAACCACTGAATTTTCTCTCTACCCCCTTGTCCCAAACAAACAAAAACTCTTCATCTTTTAAATAAAGCTGCTTGAAGTGGAACAAATCAGTTATGGTTCCTACACCTTATTTTATCTGCTGTTGCTGGTCTAGAGAACTTCTGTTAAGTATGTAACTTATGTGGCCTTTGGTGTCAAGCTTTGGCATAAAGGGTATGGATTCCTGGCAAATATACGGCAAAATCATAAACATGAAGCCTTCGAACCTCAGGACAGTGTAAGAACATTCTCCATGGTACTGCCTTCTACTGCAAATCTATTCTCCTACTCTCAAACTCTGCAACCTGGTTCTAGCAAGTAGGATCTCACCATCGTTGACAAATTCGTAAAAACGTTTTTCTCTTCTACACAATGGGAGTAGAAATGCTCCATTTGTGAGTTTTCTACCTTAACAACGTAAATTTAGGTGAAAGCACTTAAAATTCTATTCAGCTGCAGTGATTATCAAAATCTTCAAAGTGAGTACACACTCAATGAACAGCTGCTGAATGCCAAAGCATGGTGTGCTACTTCTGGAGTAGAAACCCTGGTTGTGATCTAATTACAGGATAAGAACAAGCTTTTGCTAGCTGGTTCATTTTACACTGACATGTTTCTATAGCAGTATTTCGTGTACAAGTGAATGGTGAGTGTGTGTGTGTGTGTGTGTGTGTGTGTGTGTGTGTGTGTGTGTGTGTGTGTGTCGGGTGTATGGGGAGAGACATAGACAGTTGCCCTGCCCAATCACAGGCTTCTCTTTAACTCACTTTATACCCCACTCACTCACTGCTCCCTTCTGGTTCCCTCTTCCCCTCTCCTCTCTGAGCCTGTGGGTCCCCGCTGTGTACCCCCACTCACATCAAGTCTTTGCTAGGCACATCCTTTTGCACTGAGGCCAGACAAGGCAGCCCAGCTGGGCTATATCCACAGACAGGCAACTGCTTTTGGGTTAACCCACTCTACAACATGAAGACCGAGCTGCACATCTGCTACACAGATGTGGGGAGGCCTAGGTCCAGCCCATGTATGCTCTTTAGTTGGTGGCTCTGTCTCTGACAGCCACAAGGGTCCAGGGTAGTTGACTGTTAGTCCTCCTGTGGGGTTTCTACCCCCTTTGGAGCCGGAAGCCTTCTTCCTATTCCATGAGTCCCCAGGCTCCATCCACTGTTTGCCCGTGGGTGTCTGCACATATAACAGAGTATCATGAAGAGTGCCAGGGTTAGTGCTTGCCCATGAGCTGGGTCTCAAGCTGGGCCAGTTATCGGCTGAATAGGCTTCTCTTTCAGTTTCCAATTCCTGCGTATCTCAACTGCAGTTTAGGAATTTTGGAATTAATTGATGAAATCTCAGTCTTCCTGACACTGGCTGAACTACACAAGGTGGCATGGTGTTATTTTTATTGAAATAGGAAATACCTGTTACAGCCAGTAAGCACGCACAGACTCAGTGAGAGGGTCTCTGCCACGGAAATCACCATGGGTATGCTCCAGTCTCACAGCCGGGCTTGGAAACAAGCCTTCAGAATAAACAGACAGAAGACCATCCAAGTACAATTTTTTAATAAAGATAATTACAAAAGATGGAAAAATCAGCTCAGAAAGGCCAATTGTTTCTTTAATAGATCCGTTTTTTTTTTTGACATAATAACACATCAATTTAAATACAATCACATAAAGCATGGTGGAAAAAAATTTGCTTCATAATTAGAAAAACTCACAATAAAACTTGCCAAGGAAAACCAAAAACAAGCCATTTTGAAAATAAATACAGTCCATGCCAAAACAGTATAAAATGAAGCCAAACTTCCTCAAACAGCGAAGGTTTCTTATCCCAGAATCGTCTCACTTTTCGAGGTTCCTAAGGTTGGGGAGTCAAATTCAAGGGTTGTTGAGTTGCTCTGATTTGGCTCTGTTAAGGAGGATCATGAAATATTAAAAATAACAGTCTTGGTTAAAGAGCACAGCTACTCATCCATTCTTATAGATTCATACCAAGTAACTCAGTGTTTTCTCTGAGCAGGAAACAGCTTAATTTTTCCTATTGTTTTCCAACTGAGCATTCCAAGTTAACTGTAAAAATTAGCACACGTGCTTCCTTCTAACACGGAATCTCACTCGAGCCCAGAGTGAAGACTTAACATTCACTACACAGCTTAGTGTAGATTTAAATTCACAGCAATCCTCTGGCCTCATCCTCCTCAGTGTACTGAGATTAGACCGCAGCCTCTAGTCACTCATGCACTCTGACAATAAAACCCTCAAACAGGCTTTCTCTTAACCCAATGTTTCTTCCGAGCACAGGACGTGAGCATCCTGAAAAGCACCATCTACCATTACGGGAAGTAGCCTTGGGCACACTACCCACACTCAGTTCTCAGGCTGAGCCAGCATTTCCAAAGTATGCACGCCCTTCCCCCAATCCCCGAGACACGCATGACCTGTACAGAGGCAGAAGCATCACTCACCCTTTGGTGTCTGTTTTCTCACCACTATTGTCCTTGGATTTGTCTTCTTCCTTAACATCTAAAGACAAGAAAAAGATTAATACTATTTGAAAATGTAAGACATATATATCTTACATATATTGTATATATCTACGCTATACAATCTCACTCTTCATGAACTGTGTCCGGTTCTGAGGTGAGTGGTGCAGGACTCACCCTTTCTAGCTTTGGTTCAGAAGGATCACAGCACCACAGGTACTGTGAAGAACTTCAGAACACAGAGGAATGACACAGGTCAGGAGAGCTGTGGGCAGGGAAGAACACTGGAATGCGGGTCCTAAAGAAGGAACAAACTCTGAGGGAAGAGCTATCTTCCAGAGAAATGTGAAAGGACTGAGGCATGGACAGTGGCAAGAAGACAGAACAAGCTGAAGAGAACTGCATCTATGCTGTAAGAAGGATGTGATCCTAACGTCAAGAGGTTAAATTACGTTGTTTTTATTTTTACTTATTTATTTATTGTGTGCGCGCACGTGCACGTGTTTGGGCATGCATGTCATGACATCCACAGGGATGTAAGAAGGCAGCGTGGAGGAGTTGGCCGTCTTCCTCTAACAGGCAGAGGCCGGCGTGCCAGGCTTGGCAGCACCTTCGGCTGCAGAGACACCTTGCTGGCCCACAGTAGATAAGTCCCATTATCACTAAATTGAACTTCCTAAGCTAAATATAGTAATAGAAGTAGCTGCCGCAGATATCCCGTGTTTTCTCTGTGTAAATTGTTGTGAAGCAATGGCCTTATGTCAGGTGCAGTGACAGCAGCAGCTTGGGTAATGCACTTGCTAGTGCCTTCCACACAAACCTACGTGCACACAAACCTACGTGCACACAAACCTGAGTGCACACAAACCTGAGTGCACACAAACCTGAGTGCCGACAACCGAGGCTTTACATTTTAGTGTCTTGGCTAACTAAACTTTTACTCATAGTGCCAAAGGGGGGATGGTGGTGGTTCTTATTTTAGGTTTTGACCCATAGATCTTTTTTTTTAATCTGAAAGAGCACTAATTTTGTCTAAAATAGTAAGAGTCAATTTTACCCCATCACTTTCCTGTTTGGGAAAAAAAGAAAGAAAATGTAGAAGATTCTTTAAAATGAAAAGAAACCGAGCTGGATGTGGTGGCACATTTCTCAAGTCCCAGCACCCAGGTTCGAGAAGATGGACAATGGCCTGAGTCCAAGGTCAAGTAAGTGGCCAGAGCAGCCCGGTCTACAGTGAGGCCTAGTGAAGCCAGGTAAGCCCATGAGTAGTTCAGTTCACAGCAACAAAACATGGAAGATCTCTAATGAGGGGCTGAAATGTCACGCGAAATACAACGCTCTGAAACATAGTAAGATGTCAGAAGCTCTCCTCCACAGCCCAGCTCCTTAGCCCCTTCCTTCCTATCTTTCCTCAGCTGCATTCTCTTCAGTTCCTGAAGAATATTCATGTTTAAAGCAATTTTTCAAAGGACTATGGAGCTTAACTTTTGTTTCACGAACCGACTTGAACCAGTTATAAATTATTTTAGAATTGGCCAGGTCTACTGGCATGCCTCCAATCCACGTGTATTAAGAGGCGAGGCAGAGCCCACCTAGGCTACGGTAGACGTCCTGAGGCCGATCATCTGCAGCCACTGTCCTCCCCTAGCCATTCTATGGCATGCAGCGCCTACTATTTCTGTCTGTTATTAGGACGAGAGATCTCTACACCTCAAAGAAAATGTGAGCATTCGCAGAGCTTTAAGTCAGTTCTGAAGCAGTAAACAATAAGGGTAAGAGGTAAACATCACTTCCAGGAGGACAAGTTAGTTACCTGCTGAACGCACCCATCTGACCCTTGTGGGTCTCTAAAGATACAGTGCAACCCGTAAGTAGTGAAAAGGAGCGGTCACCAAACACAGACGGACCTGTCTTCTTGTCCTCTGTCTCCTTCTTGTCTTCTTCAATCCTGGCTTTTTTGGCTCCCTTCTTATGATCAGCAACATTCCTACGACCTCCTTCACCTTCATCCTCAGAATCTGAGAACTCTTCATCACAAGCTATCCGCTTGTCTGATGCTCGGACTGAGACACAAACATTTTTATTAATTTGGTAATAGCCAGAGGTTCTACAATCATTACATAAGGTAGATAGATATTGATAGATATCAAGTGCCTACTTTCTGGACGCAGCCATGTTTGTGTAGTCACAAAAAACGAAGGGTGATTGATATTAATTCAGGCTTTGAGACATCAGGAAGCTAAATCTCACGTTATTAAATGGAGAAAAGGAGAATCACAACATGTGCTGTGAAGGGTTTTCTTACTAGAAATTCTCTTGTCAGGGTCTTCTCCATCCTCATCACCACTGTCTTCATGAACAGCATCTTCTGGAATAGCTTGCATTTGAACACCAGGCGCATGTGGTAACATTCGTAGATTTTCAAATAAACGCTGTCTAAACGACACAATTTATTAGACAAAATCCACTCTATGCAAAGTTCCTGTTAGACACAGGAGGAACTAAACAAAAACAAGTTTCCATTCAGCTAACCACGGAATGGGACACTAGTGGAGCATCGATCACGGCACACACACAGCTGACCCCACAGCACACAGCTATGCTTCACTTCACCCCATCTGACGGATGAGGCAACAAGTGCACTTGTCCATGTCCTACAACTGTCTACGGGCGAGAGGACACAGCCCATTCCGCTCACCATTTCTACATTCTGTAGACAGAAAGCACTTGATCTAATAAAAATGTTTCTATTGGGCTGGAGAGATGGCTCAGTGGTTAAGAGCACTGACTGCTCTTCCAGAGGTTATGAGTTCAATTCCCAGCAACCATGTGGTGGCTCACAACCATCTGTAAAGAGATCTGATGTCCTCTTCTGGTGTGTCTGAAGACAGCTACAGTGTACTTATATATAATAAATAAATAAATCTTAAAAAAAAAAGTTTCTATTTACAAAGGTTACATATTTGTGTTATTATTTTAGATTAAAACCACGAATATCCTTAAGGTTTCAAATCTTATTAAAACAAAGAGAGTATCTCATGTATCTAAAAGTTTCCTTTATTTGACCTTCTATAGCCTCCTGAAATTTCATTAAGGCGAAATGATTTCTTACTTACTTTATCTTTTCCATATATTCTGGAGTGTTCTGATTTGTCATGTTTGAAGGACTAATATGCAGTTTGAAGTCTGGTCCAAAATACTCGAAGTAATCATTATATGGCAACTCTATTAAAAACAATGAAAAGCAAGTTACACATTGAAAGCTTAGTTTCCATATAAACTCAGAATCATAATCCAGAAAAAAGAACTATTCCCAAAGGAAGCTTGCGAGTGAGCATGGAATGTTCTCACAGACTCGCGATCTAACCGTTCATCCATCAGAGGAGATCACACATTCCAGGGGTGTGGCTGCAGACCCTCCCATTCACCCATTTCCACACACTGCATGTTCTTCTAGATACTGCAACCTGAACACCTACCATTGGGAATTTCACAATCAAGGGCAACTGCAGTCTCATACGTCCAACATCGAGCAACATTCCGGATTGTGTAGCCACCTCCGCCAAGCATCAGCAACGGCAAGTTAAAAGTTTTCACTACTTCTACACATTTAGCGTGACCTACGACGAAGAAGATTTGGGTAACATTGAAATATATTCTTTAGCAATTTAAAATAGGACCTTAAAAAGGATAATTACAAACAATTTTACTCAACCAAATAAAGGTCTGTAGACAGCCAGGCAGAGTGGCCCATCCCAACAGTCCCAGCTCTTGGGAAGCTAAGGTAAGTGGCTCAGAATCTGGAGGCCAGGCTAGACCATACAGCATGACTACAGGGCAGGCCACCTCACCCCAATGTGGGGGATGGGGGAGACAATGACAGGGGTGATGACAGGGACTGTATCCAACAAATAACTCGTGTTAAGTATTAAAATACACACACATGTATTTTACTAACACAGGATGCTCATGAGAGATCACATAAGGGAGAGAAAACACTACACAGATGCTAAATTTTGTTTCTCCCATATGACATGTGTAGCTTAACTATGGAAGGCAATACCAAAAAGTTTGACCACTGACTATCTTTAGGTGCTGGTATTATGGATAATTTTAATTTACTTAATTACAAACCTTACATAGGAACAAGTTACGAGTTACCAGTAACTTCTGGTGGCATTATCATTCAGGCACACAATTCCATCATTACAGTCCCTCAGGGGCTGGAGAGATGGCTCAGTGGTTAAGAGCACCGACTGCTCTTCCAGAGGTCCTGAGTTCAATTCCCAGCAACCGCATGGTGGCTCACAACCATCTGTAATGGGATCTGATGCCCTCTTCTGGTGTGTCTCAAGACAGCTACAGTGTACTCATATATATAAAATAAATAATTCTTAAAAAAAAGAAAGTAAAAACAAAGTCCCTCAATGCTGACAGCAGAAATTCATCCATTTTTCCCCCCACATTCTCTTCATGGATTTTAGCCTTAATTAAAATAAAAAAGTCCCTTTGCAGCAGGCTTTCACTCGGTATTGAGATGCTGGCTGCCACAAGCATAGAAGCCATTGAATCTTTGGGTCCAGTTAATTTCAGTGTGAGGTTCTGTTGTTTGTTTTGTTTTTCTAACATTTTTATAACAAAGCTTAAAATATTTGGAAAAAATTAAAATTGCACAAGAGAAAAAAAAAAACCCATTACCTAATGAGAGTTTATAGTGTCTAATTATCTGTTTTCTTCATGTTATCAACCAGACATCATCTACTAAAACAGTGTTACTGGACAAAGCCATCTGGATATTTTTAAGGACAGAAGTTAACTTACAGACTACAAGGAAAGAGAGCAGACAAGACCAGCGTTCAACCACCCAACAGCAGGCAAAAAAGGGGGGATTTATGAAATGAAGGCTAGAGGGCCTGTAAGAGGAAGCATGGAAATAAAGAAATAATAACAGCATAAGAAGAAATAATTGAGGAGGCGAGGTGGACAGCAGCTGACCGCCTCGCTTCACGAGGCCTGAGAGAATGCGGCTGAAGTCAGTCACAGAGGTACATTCTAAGTCTGAAAATGGAACTGTAAATCCACACGAATGGGACACAATGCGGATGTACTGTAAGGAGTCAAATGATGAAAGCTACTACTTTAAATGCAACATTAGAAACTGTCGGTTATGACCTGACAGTACACACTGGGCACAGCTCACTGGCAGAGCACGGTCTTCGGCTGTGAAGGGAGGAACTGGCGGCTGATGACTTCCGGAGTCTTATCTGCTCTGAAACACTAGACGGCTGAACACTTTACGTCAGTGTGAAAGCACTCGTAAGTGAATGCTGACTCACAGCCAAGTGGGCAACTAATTTTGTGGCCCAATTCGATGCGAAGGAGAGCAGCACAGCGCTGCAGAGCCGTGAGCAGTTCTTAAGATCTGCATTTAGCTATTTTAAAAGTTCTGCAAGGGCAGAGCGAGACGTCAACTTACTACCTCAAAAGTCCGCACAGAATAAGACAGTCTATAGTAAGACATGCTAAGTCATTTCTAACCCAAAAGTTAACTTTACTAAAATGATGTATTTTATTTATCTTTTTCTTTATGAAACAAGGTTTTATTATAAAGCCGTAGCTGGCCTGGTGCTCGCTATGCAGACCTGGCCGGACTCCATCAATCTGCCTCTTCTGTCCCAAGGCTAGGTCTAAAAGCTGCCATGCCCAACTCTGCTTCACTGCTACACCCTAACACCCCCACATTTAAGACTTATTCAGCACACGGACTTCAGCCCGTTTTAAGGACTTAACAGTTACGACTGAGAAAGACAGAGTGCACACTGACTGGAAGGCGTAATAACACAGAAGCAGAGAGGACACTAAGTCCAAACAGGAGGAGATCAGGTCAGTGACAGCACCTGAGAGAGCGGAGAAGAGTATATTAGAAACTCACACAGTTTAGTAATAAGCAAAGAAAAAACCAAGCAAACAAGTAATTCAGAAAAAAAGAAGTGAGTCTTGGCAGCAGAGAGGACGGCTAAGCTGAAGCACCGCTGAGCCCTGAGTACGGCAGCCACGCTCTGACGGCCTGCGCATGGGAAGGGAGTAACCACGTCAGAACGGAGTGCGACAAGCTAAATCTTCACTCTCTGGACTGTACAAGTAGAGTCTGGCATCAAGTTGGCAAGCAAAAGAACAATGAGAAATTAAAAATATTTTATACATATATGATGTGCACCACACGCATGCAAATCCTTGTGCGAATCACAAGAGGGTGCTGGATGGCCTGGAACTGGAGTTACAGACGGTTGGGAGCCACCAAGGGGGAATGGCTCAAACCCAGGTCTTCTGCAAAAGGAGCATGTGTTCTTCACCAGCTCTCCAGCCCTCAACAGTGACAGCTTCTATGGCAAGTTCTCAGGGAGGAGGAGAACACGGCAGGGGCACGAGCTGCTCACCTTTGACAGTCAGGTTGAAGCAGCCCAGCCTGTCCCCAGAGAGGGAGTCTGCACCACACTGCAGCACCACCGCGCTCGGCTGGTACATCTCCATCACTTTTGAGATTATCTGCCACAGAGTAAGAATAAGACACATGAGGACTCAGCCAGCTTACAACTCACTCTACTGAGAGCGGTACTTACAGGCTTAAAGATCTGTCCATATGACTCGTCATCTATACCGTCCCTCATGGGAAAATTGACAGCGTAGTACTTTCCTTTTCCAGCACCAATATCCTAAAACACAACACCAGATCTTAAGAGAATATTTCACAACAAAAAGCCCGATACATTTTAAAATGATTAAAAGACTAAGTAACGCACAACAATTTTGAAAAAATAAATAAAAAATACGCAATTGCTTGTTCCATTATTCGTAGTTACGAAGTATGTTTTAAGAAACTTAACAGAGACACACCGCTAACACAAATAACACATGAGTATTACATACAGTTGGGCTGGTGAGATGCCTGGGCAGATAAAGCCCAGCAGGTTAAACCCCCAGGTTTGACCCCCCAGGATCCACCCACATGGCAGGACTGCACTGACTCCTGTATGTTTATGTTATCCTTTAACGTGGCACAGGTACGCCCTGGCCCAGGATCCACCCGCATGGCAAGAAGACCCCTGCATATTTAACATGGCATACTTACGCAGCTCCTCCCTTCACAAGATAAACTAAAAAGTTCTTACAAACCTCAGTTTGATTAGACAGGAAACAATTTTACAAGCTGTAAAAGCAGAGCCCACTTATCCCATCATTGTCAAATGGAGGGGAGTCCTATCACCCAGGCCCACAGGTAGTGATCCTCAGAGCTTCTACTCCATTGCACCACTCAGGAACAACTCGAAGTCCTGTGACCACAACCTCAGGTAGAGACCCCAAAGTCAGTCTTCCACCCACCTACCAAGACACCCTGGACGGATCATAGATAAAGTCCCTTGACCTCTCCCTGCACACAGGACAGTGTGATGATACCCTGCAGCCCATACCTATACAGAGAACACTGCCCACTCCCACTGTACTAGCAGCCCTGCTGCCCAAGGACGATCTGTATAACCTAGGGAGGCCACCAAACTGTCTGATCGGCACCTATGCCCAGCTGAGTAGATCAAAAATGAACAAGCAGCATTCAGCTGGTCCACAGCCTGACAAATCTTAACAGTGAACAATGATCCAAGAACTGCTCAACTAAGGTGACACCACGTCTCCACAAAAGCAAGCAAACAACAAACAAAAACCAACAAAACAAAACAAAAAACCAATACCAGATGCCTAGGTCCCACCACAAACACAAACAAAATGAACAGGACGACATGGCTCCTCCAGAAACTAGCAACCTTCTATGCTCATCTTATATTTATTCTGACAGAATTTGGTCTTACCCTCAAGTCTCCTGTTCCAGGAAAGTATTCTCCGTATTTATGGAATGAGACGGTCATCACGCGATCTGTTGTATAAAAAGCTTCCTCAACACCATCACCATGGTGGATGTCTATGTCAATATATAAGACTCTCTGATGATATCTGAAAGGAAAGCACAAGCAAGCCGGAGTTTGGAAACGGGTTCTTCATCGTACAATGCTCAGCCTTCCTACCCAACACCAGTCTAAGAGCATCCAGACCCGAGAACATCACGCCTCCTTTGGCTAACCAAGACCTTTTCTTTACACTTTAAAAACAGTCATCTATATATTCACAACTAAAGATTACGCCAATTGCTACGTTAGAGAATTTCAGAATCGCTGAGCTGGGTTGGTGGTGCACCTCTAAGCCCTGCCATTGGGAGGGAGGCAGGGTGATCTGAGGTCAGCCTTCTACAGAGCAAACTCTAGGAGACCCAGGGGCTACACAGAGAAACCCTGTCTCAAACAAAAGAAAACAAAACAAAAGAAAACAAAACATTAAACATGACAAAACCAAAAAGGGAGGAAGGGAAGGCCTGGAGATGGGTCAGTAGTTAGGAGTATTGGCTGTCCTTCCAGAGGCCCCAGGTTCAGTTCCCAGCACCCACATAGCAGGCTCACAACTATCTGTAACTCCAGTTCTAAGGTATCCAACACCTTACACAGATATACATGTAAGCAAAATACCAATGCACATAAAATGAAAAGTATTAAAAAAATTTCAGCATTATAAAACAATACACGGGTAACTGTGACCTACGCAGTGGAGTTTTTATTCTTTGAAGTGAGCAGATCATTTCCTATTCCTGTGGTGGTTCTGATAGTTGTGCTCTCACCCAGGCTCATCTCAAACCTACCTGCCTCTGGAACACAGGAGTGTGCCACCCCGCTCCCCAGGGGTGTTGTCACCCCCACTCCAAGGTGTATGCTACCCCCACTGCCCAAGTGTGTTCCACCCCTACTCCCCAATTTCCGATGATTCAAGAATAAAATCAAACTAAGACTATTTTATAATATGACAGGTCTGTGACAGTCAAATTTCCATATCCATAAACACCTTTTACAGCTGGATGAGCACATTTGCCTATTTGCACATCATCTATAGTATCCTTTGCCCTATACTTAAGACCTTATGACTGTGACAGATCACAAGTGGCCTCATCATTCCCTAATGATCTGTACACCACCAATCACAGCAACAACCCACATCACGCCACCATAGGATGACATGACATTAGTCCCCTACCTATGTCAAAGTGCCAACAGAAAAAAGCTATGCATTAAAAACCAGAGCCACTGGTGTTAGAAAGCTGGCCTTAAGTTAAGAGCACTGATTCTCCTAGAGAATCCAGGTTAAATTCCCAGCACCCACATGGTGACTCACAACCGTCCCATCGCACCAGCGCCTGGGGATCTCTCGGTCTCCTCTGGCCTGCATGGGCACAGCACACATGTGGTGCATTGACACACATGCTGGGAAAACAGCAACACATATAAAATTTGAATTTACTGTTTAAGGTGTCACTGCAGCTGACTTAAAACGTTTTATTTATTATCAAAAGATGCCGTGGCTGTGCTCATACAGTGTAAGCTGGTATTATCAACCCAGGCATTTATGCTCTCAAGGCACAGAAAAGCAACACCAAGAAAACTAAAAAACTGCAAAAAGTGGGCTTTATCATAGCAGAATCTCTTCATAAAGTTAAAAATCAAATATGATCAAAGTGGCCAATGTGTTTGGATGAGCAAAGAAAGCTATTTAACAAACCAATTTAATTATGTTCAATTTTACCAGGTAAAGAAACATACAGAATTAAGCTTGCTCAGGACTAAGCTTTAAAAAAAAAAAAAAAAAAGGCAGTGAATTGCTCAGAGTTAAGCCAGTGGAATAAGCTTCAAGTGAATGATGGTGACTTCAGGGATCTGTTGGTTGTTGGTTTGGGTGTTTGTTTAAGGTCACTAAGGTCACTGCTGGAATGCACGTGTGGAGCAAGAGCGTCATTGTCAAAGCCTACAGAACACAAAACGCAGCCAAAGCTATAAACTACAACTCAGTCCTACGACAGCGACCAGGGAAGTAATCTCGCTCTGAGTGTCCACACTCCGAAGGACCTTCCCTTTTCTGACTCAGCAGTGAAGTAACTTCCAACACCCCTTCAGCAATGGGCATCACTGTGTCCATGTATTCACGTGTATCTGTGTCTGATAGCGGACGGAGCCATACTGGACGAGGGATCTGGGGTCAGCCAGGCTACTAAATGGCTGGACAAACTTCTGTAACACAGGTTTCAAAGTTCTGTCTTCAAGCTACTTTGGCATTCACATTTCTGGAGTCCTGGCAGCCATCTTTATTAGCTCAGACTACTGCAAGCCTAAATCCACGGAGGCCATTTAGGGGAACTCTCAGGTGATCTCTCATACTTCTGCAGTGGCTCCCAACGGGCCCTGTAAGACTCCATTAATCCATTAACATTTATTTCATGTTCTCTAAAGATCTGATGACAGTTTTGGGAAATTGAGCTTGAATTAACGTACTTTAGTAATTCGAGGATAGCAAGCACAATATCATTAACATAGCAGAATCCTGACGCTTCTGACTTCTTGGCGTGGTGCAGTCCTCCAGCCCAGTTGACAGCCATGTCAGTCTGTTGACGGTTTAGCTTCACAGCCCCAGCTAAGGAAGAGATACGTGTTATGGTATTTACAACATATTTAAATTTTACCTCTAAGCGAAGCCCTATTAAATATGCCATCTGAAGCAGAAAAGCTTTGACATTCAAAAGCAAAGGATTATAATTTAGGAGCTTAAACTTTCCTCAGATAACTATTTTCCTACAGCTTACCCAACTAAATTGCAGTACACATAGAAAATCGTGGTTAAAAATGGCAGAAGAAAAAAAGAAGGAAAAAAGTCTCTGGAGGAAAAAAAAGTACAACTTAAAAACTGTTTGAGTATTGACTGTTAAACATTTGACATTTTAAAGATGATTATACTTGCTACTTTGAACCTGAAATGCCTAAGAACCCCACGGAACAAGTCACCAGTGAGCCATCAGAGAGTGATGGACTAAGGGCTGAGGCCGGACTTTAGTTCACTGGAGGACTGATCTTGCTTAGAAGAGATTCTGGAATGCTCTTTTCTCTACTCAACAGCCATGGGGTACCCCCCCCCCCCATGCACATACCATAATGTGCTATCACGGTCCCAAAGGACAGGGCCAGTTAAGCCCCCAAACCAAAATAAACCACTCTTTTAAAAGTTGTCTCAGGCTTTGCTACGTTAACAGAAGAGTGAATAGCAGTATCATAACCATCCATGCCTCTAATCTCAATCAGTGAGGCTAAGGAAGAGGACTTCCACAGTCCCAAGGCCAGCCTGGGCTCACAGTAAGCTGCAAGCCAGCCTGGGCTCCTGGTGAGACTGTTTCAAACACAGAACAAGGCGAAACAACAAACTCATCCCCACTAAGGTGCAGTGACAGCTCATGTCCGTAAGCAAGCGCTGGGGAGGTGGCCAGAGGATGGGGCGTCTGAGGCCACCTGGGTGACAGCCTAGTGACAGCAGAATCAAGCAAGCAAACCTCACTACCATTACGACCGCTGCTTTAGACAGAAACTACAGACACTGCAACCCTTCAGATCCTCGTCAAGTCACTGACTCTGACTCGGGATACTCACCAACTGAGCCACCGGTGGAGAGCTGACAAAACTCAAAGAGTCCGTCGAACACTGGACAGTCTTCTCCGACATTAACTGTGGAAGGTGAAGTCCATTAAGGCCAACCTATTATCAAGCCATTGAAGGCTTTTTCTTATAAACTATTAAAAATAGTCATTTCAGGCAATTATAGGCAGTAATATAATATTTCATGACAGTAATATAAAACTTGTAATTTTAAAACATTACCTATGAATTTTAAAATTCACAGGGAGTAATACCAAAAAACTAATAATTTTACAAAATGTTTACTTTATTCAAGATAATTGAATTGTTATCTATGTAATACCATTACCTAATCTTACGTGAATATTTGTGAATTAACTGTACCCAACCACCACCACCACTAACAAAAGTCCATATTAAAGTAAAAATCGGCACAGATCTGGTTTTCTTCTTACGCATCAGTGAATTAGTTAAACACTAAAGATGAAGAGGCTGCAACTCCTTTCTAACTCACTCACAGCCCCTCCCAGACTCTGAAGTGCATTTCAGTATCAAAACATTAACAGTTACTTTGTTTTTTTTCTGTGGCTGAAACTAACTTTAGAAGAGGCTATGAGGGGCTGGAGAGATGGCTCAGAGGTTAAGAGCACTGTCTGCTCTTCCAGAGGTCCTGAGTTCAATTCCCAGCAACCACATGGTGGCTCACAAACATCTATAATCAGGTCTGGTGCCCTCTTCTGGCCTGCAGGCATACATGCAGGCAGAAAGCTGTATGGCATATACATAATAAATAAATAAATGTTAAAAAAAAATCAAAAAAAAAAAAAAAAAAAAAGGAGGCTATGAATTAATCAGTTTCATGGAACAAAGATACAAAGGAAGGGCGCATAAGACAGATGACCCGTCACACGTCATGGCATGGTTGACTTCCTGTGCTGAGAGGCATGGACACAGTGGAAGGAAGGTGTGTATGACCTAGTCATTCCTCACACCCCAAATCACCCTTTAGGAAGAGGGCAGGTGTTTTACAGATCTACAAATTACAGGTACTGCAGAAAAATCAGTTTTCGTTTGTTTGCTCAAATATGATTTCATGTAAGCCAGCACTACAATGGTTTAAAGAAATCCTGTCATTTACCCAAGGGCAACCCATAACTATGTAAATTCCAAATTAAGAAAATAAAAAGATAAGACTAGTATCCACCCTAGGATGGCCTTGAAGCAACCAAATAGGGTAACTATGGCAGAGAAATACAAAGCTCAAAGGACTTGAGAAATCCTTATCAGCACTGAAATGAATCCACCTCTCACTGAAGAAATGGACTCCAGTATTAAGCTTCAAAAGACAGCATTCCACATGTTTCAGGATATTCGGCAATATTTCTTCAATACAATTTACTACCGGTCTCTAATAACAATATACTTTCACCTATAAATGAAAACATGTAGAAGAAATAAAAAGAAATACTAACATGCCAACAAAAAGCAACATCTTTACATTACAGAACAGTGTGCCTGGAGAACTGTGACTATGAGAGGGTAGCATGTGGGTCTCTGAGTCTGAGGCCAGCCCAGTCTGCAAGCGCTGGGACAGCCAGTTACAAAGTCAGACTTCATCTCAAGCCACTTAAGAAAAAAGAAAAGAAAGGAGGAAGGGGAGGAGAAAGAGGAAGAGGAAGGAAATAAGATGAAGAGGAGGGAGGAAGGAGGAGGAAAGATATTCTTCTGTAAAACTCTGTGATCTCCTGACCAATCCCAAAGTTATCATGGGTGTAAAAGAACTTAAATGTTTGTTTTCTAAAGTAACATTAATAGTGGTCCAATAACCTGAGTAAATTGTATATTAATATTTTAAACTACTAGGAAAAAAATAGCTATTCAGGCAACTCTGAACAGAAATCTTAAAAAGACTCATTCACTAGTAAAAAGAATTACTTATAACGTACATCTCTGCATCTGCTTACTATACTCTGACATGTTATCTGGCCTTATTGATCGTAGAAACTTGATATACTCATCACTGTGGTATTTTGTCATTTCTTCAGCAGTGGCCTTATGAGGCCTCTGGAAAAAAAAAAAAAAAAAACACCAGGATGTTGGAAGTATCAGTTGTTAAATCAGAATTATCAAATGATAAGTATAAGTTTCCACAATCTGTCTCTCCAAATCAAACATATCCACCTGAGTACGAAGTTAATCCCAATTCCTACATGTGTCTCCCAGGAATCAGGAAGCCCTTCTCCAAGCTAATGCTACTCCGGTTGAATAGAAATAAGCCACATGTTCAGACTCCTATCACACCCACCCACCAATTTCATCAAAGGTTTCTAAGGACATCATCCTAAGATCTACTGTGCCTTCGTTTGTTCTAAGTTTTGTTCTGAAGAGCTCGATTTCATTTACAACAGGCTTCTTAAACAAGGCTTCCGACTCCTCTAAAATAGCTCTACCTTACAGAATTGCTTCCCATTGCACTGTCTGGCAAGCACTCTTTAACTGTTTCAAGCCCTCTTCTCCTACATTACCCTGCTTGCATTTTTATATACACCCCTGCCAGGCATTATGCAGACTCTTGGGGTGGCTATGTATCTTTAGCTACTTTTTAATTAACTGACTGTCATTAACAGTATTTCATGTGTATGTTAACCAAATAAATATTTATGATTAATTTTTTACCAAACTCTTGCCATAGTCCAGGTCAAATTTTTTCCTTCTTTTTAAAATTACATTGCATTTACTTATTATTGGAGGTGTGTCCTTATGTCCATGTGGAATTAGGGGACAACTTCTGGGACATGAACAGAGACCATGAAGTTGGAGGCAAGGACCTCTACCTCTCAACTCCAGGGCAACTGTTTCTAGCAGCACAAGCAGTTTAACAGTATTGCTAAGACTGGGAGTCGTTTGACATGATTAGAGGGAAGAGACCATTACTCCAATTCCTTAACCTTTCTCTGAGGAACAAAAACAAAAGACCCGTGTCCCTTTAGATCTTTTCATCCACTGCGTGCATCTCCCACGGCAGCACAAGAGCTTTCAAATACCAGTTTAAAAGAACACTGCCAATGAGTACTTACATATATTTCCATTTTTCGGTATAAACCATAATTTAGAAGCAAGTTATGAGTCATCCGGATCCTATGGGGCTTCATGGGATGACCCTGGCCGTAATAATAATTCCCGATATCACCTGAAAGAGAAAAGATGCCCATTCAACAACACCACTGACCTGTGCCTAACATTAAAAAATTACTAAAGAGTCGTTTAAAACTTAGATTATCTTTTGTAACATTCAAATGACATTAGAATATACTAATATACATCCAACATACTATGCAGATCTTATACATGCCTAGGATTCATGGTCTTTGTGGAGAGGGAGTTTTTCTGACTTTTAGTTCTCCAATTTCCCTGCATTCTTGCTGTTCATTTTGTAAATTTAGATACATAAGATGTATGGAGTAAGATCTAATTTGTCAGCTTCTTATCGGCATCCTGTAGAAATCTCACAGTTGGGCTGGTATTAAGGAAGGGCTTAAATGCTCGGTGTCAACAAGAGGAAAACGCAGGGCATTTTTCAGGGTACCAAGGACACCCTTGTCCTCGTCTGTCAGAACTACACGGTTGTGGCCTGTGCATTACATCATCTTAGATGCTGGGATGGTCTGCATACGCTTGGCTCCCGGGACCTGGCACTGTTAGGAGGTGCGGCCTGTGGAGGAAGGGTTTGAGTCTGTAGACCTCTCAGCTCCTCCAGCAGTCGGCCTGGATGCATGCTTCCCACCATGATGCCAATGGGCTGAACCTCTGACACTATAAGAGTTGCCTTGTTCATGGTGTCTGTTCATGGCATAAAACCCAAACTAAGACAGATGCCAATGTCTTAAAACAACACACAAGATAATGCCAAAGTTTGATTTCCACCCACAAAATACTTATAAAACGCAGACAATGAGAACGCGTGTCAACAGGCTTAGAAAAGCTACGTACTGCTCTTTCTAAGGAGAAGGACACTACTTTTACATGCTTGCACGCTTGCCTATAGGTACACAAGCAGACCGCATGGTGGCCTGGTGCCTGTGGTGATCAGAATGTGTCAGATCCCCTGGAAATGGGATCACAGACAGCTGAGTGCTAGGAACAGAATTCTTAACTGTGGAGCAATTTCTCCAGCCCTAAAGAATACTCTTACAATGGCCTTATCAGGCGAGAAAGGAGAAAGTACTATTAATACTTCAGTTTAAAATAAAATATTCAAAGTTTGTTAGGCAGCAGATCTGACTTTAAGAGCCTGCAGACCTTAGTGTTTCACACGGTTATACAATCAGACAGGCCCCAAAGCCCTTATCTGCCCTTACAAGGACAAATCTTAAGTTGAGTATGACGGTACACACCTTTACTCTAGCATTGGGAAAACAGAAGCAGGGGGGTCTCTGAGTTCAAAGCAAGCCTTACCTACCTGCACACAGGAATCTAGGCTGGCCAGAGGACACAGTAGGACCCTCTCTCAAAAGCAAACACCCCCTTTACAAACTCTTCTCACAATTCCTTTTCACTTGTACAGTGGCAATCAAAAATGCAGAAAGTTTCATACTATCTACTTGACAATTATCCAGGAAACATTTGTTCTTCTTTGTCCCTTGAGACAAAATTCTAGTTATGTAGCCCAGGCAGGAATTGAATTCATGATCTACTGAGAGACCACTGGCTTTTGCCACCAGACTCGGCTGAACATTCAGGTTAATAAAACCTGTCTTCTAACTCTGAATTTGTTGGTATAGTACCTCTGATTTATTTGGTTTCATTTTCAACACAAATGATTTTACAAATTCAGGAACATGCAGAATGCTAACTAGCTTTTCAAAGGTAAAAACTTCAGAACCAGAAAACAATACATCTCGTTGGACTTTGTAGAAATTTTATTGTTTATCATTTAACTTTAGATTTAACTATATTTTGATCCTATTTTTCCCCTCCCCAGAGTCCTTCCAGATGCAGCCAGCTTAAGATGTGGTGATTGAAAAGAGAAGTGACAGCAAGAAGATTTAGCTAGTACTCAGTATGGGCTTTTATTTCTCAACTCTAGGACTGCCACAATTTCCTAACTGTGGAGAAGCATATTAAATAACGTAGCCAAAATTATACAACTAGCAGATAGGCGCTACATTCATTCAGATTCAGGAGGAACGGACCACAGGCAGTAAATATCCTTTTGTCACTGGCAGAGCAATGGCAGGGTCACAAGAAAGTAACAGCAGGACAAAGGCTAATGAGCAAAGAATACAGTTTCAATGCTTTTCGTCAGAGCATTGTCATTGTTAATTAAAGAATACGAACAAAATGAATGGCTTACCTAATTTATGAACTTGTAGCTATGAGGGCCTTAATTTTATATTACTATATACAGCTTTCAAAAACCTTGTCATAATTTTGAGGCCTTCTAAGAATATTCACTCAGCTTAAAAATAAAGGACACATTCACTAGGGCAGCTGAGCCACACACGATGACTTTTCAGACTCCGTGCAAATGCTTGGGGTGTAGATCAGTGGTGGAACATTTCTCTAGCACGTACAGGCCTTTGGGTTTCATTCCTCCACACCAAAGGAAAGGTGAGAAGGGGAGGAAATGCAGAGGGGAAGAAGGAAGGAGAGGAAATATAAGGAGAATGGAAGTGGAGCTTCTAACTAGGGAGGGGGAAGGAGACAAGTACAGGACAAGGAAGGAGGCTAAACTAACAGGAAGGATGTCAAGGATCAAACGCGACCATGCCATTGGCCTACTATACTTAATAATACACGTAAGTCAGTGTATAAATACATACGTACTCCCTCCAGGAGACATTATCCAAGAAAAGTACCAAGCATGAGAAGCCATCTTTGGAGTTGCTGGTCAGGATTATCCAAGGTACTCCCAAAACCTTATAGGCTGTTGCCCTTGGTTGCCCATGTACTTCAGATGCAGGGCCCAGAGAGGCCCGTGTGCTGGACAGAACTGAAAGCCTAATTCTCTTGGAGGACTAGCCTTCTTTTTAAAGGAGTCATGCCAGGTTCCAGAAGACCAGCTTACTTGGGTATATGTAGACTCCAGGTCTTGGGGGCCTTGCAAACATTTAATTTTGCTAAGAAAAAACAATTACTAATACGTTTTTAGGGACAGAAGAACAAAGCTCTACAAAAGAAAAAACCCTTGGTATTCTAGGTGCTACTCTTTCCTCAGACATTAAAACAGAAACCCACGTGGGAAAAGGAAAAGTGTTTGCGTCTTTAAGTGGCAGAACCCTCCCCACCCTCCCTGCCTGTGACTTAAGACTTACCGGGAGTGTACAGGCTGGAGCGTAGGTTAAGAGTACTTATGGCTCGTCCAGAAAACCCAAATTTGCCTTCCAGCATCGACATGGTAGCTCATAACCACTCCTAACTCAGTTCCAGGAGACCCAACATTTTCTTCTAAACTTCAAGGGCACAAGGCACACACAAGATGTACGTACACCATGCAGGCAAAACACTCATGCATATAACATTTTTAAATAATGTGTATGAATTTTTATGTGTATGAACTCTACCTACAATATTCATCATGATTCACTAGTCATTTCTTCATCAATAATTCAAAGCCCACCTTTAGAAACTATCCTCATGTAACTGTTATTCTAGTGGGAAAAGAAAAAGACATAGAAGTGGCAGGCAGAAAAACAAAACTGGTCACTGAGAAGCAATGACCAGCCTCACTGATAGGGTGAAATGTAAGGCTCAGGGTGTTCTGTGGGAATTATCATCTATGAAATTTATCCGTCGGACTCTCCAGGGCCCCAGTGTTTGACCCCTGCTGAGCCTTGCAGATGCATGGGGAAGCCTTTTGTTCCTAACAAAGGAACGCCCAGACCTTTCCATTCGCCCGGGGCAGTACCACACTCGGGTGGGACACCTGGGCGGGACACCTGGGCGGGACACCTGGTCTGGAACACTGTTAGGTCGGTTCCAGTTTTTTGTTCTCTTTTTTTTTTTTCTTTTTGTTCCTGAGGGCGTACACCTGTTTTTCCACTGTGCTTCCTGGACTTCACCAGGTGAACTTGGGGTATATATTGTGACCCTCAGTAAAAGCTTTGGCATTCTGGTAACAAGAACGACCCGAGTATGTGTTTTTTCTTAAAGCTCGCAGGCCTAAGCCCAGTTCTCAGTACCAGGGCAATTATCTATTCTGAGTAGTAAAGCAGTTAATAAAAACTCAAAGAACTATACTAAAAAAAGTGACCCAGCAGCCAGGCACTGATGGTGAGTGCCTTTAGTCCCAGCCCTCAGGAGACAGAGGCAGGTGGATCTCTGTGAGTTCAAGGCCAGCCTGGTCTACAGGGTAAGTTCCAGCACAGCCAAGACTACAGTGAAACCCTGTCTCCAAAAAAAAAAAAAAAAAAACTAAACCAAAACAAAGCAAGATAACTACAAAGCTATCAAGCAAAAGACTCTGACTCTACCATTTTAAATAAAAGTAAATTAAATCTGAAAACAGATGGCCATTCTGTAGAACTCTTGCATTGTTAAGTAAGTTAGGAGTACAGAGGGAATCACGATCTTGCTGTTATAGTCTGTATTTGTGTTGCCAAGTGCTTTCCTCTGGACTAGGCCTCCAAACATTTTGATTATGATTAGCTCTATCTAAGAAAATCTGAGTAACAAAGCATAAAACAATTTGTGTTTAATTATATAATTATGCATACATTTAATTCTGTTATACAATATACATTAGATGGCATTGCATGATTGGTCCCAAGCTTCACTCCAAACAAGGCATAGTTCACATTTCTAGATGAAGTATTAAAACCATGAGCATTGCAATTAGAACCAAATGTGGCTCCATCTGCTAAATTACACTTAAATAGAGAAAAAAACAAACAAAAAACCCCAAAAAAGCAAAAAAAAAAAAAACACCTCGGTTTAAGGTCAGGAAGTATACTAGTGTGTACATAATTAGCTTCAGATCATTTGATGAAGCATTGCTCTTTAATAAGAGATTAGCCAAAATTCAGAAATGTGTTTCTGGGAATTAGGATGAGCAGTCAATCAATAGTCGAGTCTACTAAGAACTCTGATTTCTCTTCTGAGGATTAGGGATAGCTCACAGGCCCCTATCCAAAAGTTCACAGAGCAGTGCACAGAGATCTAACAGGTCCAGTCCTGCAGACTACAGCACACATGGAGAAAACCATATTCATCTTCACAAGTATTCATTCTTCATTAAGCACACAGAGCCAGCAGTAAAACACTCACTCTGAGTTGTCAAAAGGCTCTCTCTGTGCCTACTACCCTGTAAACCTATTCCTTTTCTGTTTTCTTCCTCTGCCAACCAGCTAACAGACCAGTATACTATTCAACCCCCAATACTACTGGCGTGTCCTCCACCAGCCCAACTCTTTGTGCATCTGAAAGTCGTGTACTTTCTTGGTATAAGTTACTTCACTTGCACTTTTTGTTCAGAATTTAATAAGGACAATTAAATATCACTGCTACTTTTTATAACGTAATAAGAAGAGGGTTTTGGTAATGAAGACAGACATGTAGAGAATTATTTCTGTAGTCTAGCATGCTATCACATGTCACATGTTAATTAGCTTAACGACACCAATTTAAGTGTTCTTTCCGATTTTTTGTTAACTTCCTTCAATGCAAATATTTGGAATGAAAATACGTCCATCCTAAAAACAAGCAAAAACCAGACAGATTTTCACAGATAACCCAGCAGATTTCCACCGTTAGTTGTACAGTTGGTTACTTACATCTAGGTAAAGCTGTTGCATGGGCGTAAGTTAAAAATCACATGACTGAGAAATACCTCCATCCACCCGTCTATCCCATCCCTCAGTAAAGGCTCATCCCCACACAGGAACCCGGGAAGAAGGCGCTGCTCAAGACACACTAGAGTACTGTCTGGTTCTCCATCAGACCCGGTTGAGGTTACATGGGACTTAAGAGTTCATAGCTGAGGAAAGAAGCTGACAGCAGAAGAGACTGAGCTGTTCCCCAACAGTTCATTATTTCCCTGACTCTACCCTCTAGCAGAGCAAACCTTTACTTTGGAAAGGCTGTAATTGTAATTTTTCAAGTTAATTCACACAGTTGCATCCTTTCCAATGGATCAAAGAATGCAGGTCAGGGGTCTGCCATGAATCCCACTTCATGATGTTAAGTCATGTCTAAGTTGTCATGCTCTCCGTGATAGTGTAACTTTTCAATGTAGTCCTCTCAAACTGCCAATTAAGCCAGTGGCACTCGCCTTTAATCCCAGGATTTGGGAGGCGGGGGCAGGTTGATGTCGGAGTTAAGAGTCAGCCTAGTCTACATAGTGAGTTTCAGGACAGCCAGGTCAACTTATCGAGAGCCTATCTCAGAAAACAAAACAGCCATTTAAAAAGCTGTTTCGATTTTGACCTAGCTTTCTGTCAGGTTTTTGATTTTCCAGCCAATGACAGGTGACTATTTCATTTAAAGCCTGTATTAAAAAAAGATTCGACCAAACCAAGAAAACAAACGGTTATTTTCAGCTAAAGTCGGTTTCATTCGGCCTGCTTTTCTACACTGTAATCTACCTCTCCAGGACTTCAATGCACCAACTACAGAAGACGCTCCCAATTTCGTATTGCTTTGTAGAGATGAAGCGTTTCGAGTCCGTGAGGCTAGCTAGTTCTGTCCAATTTCCTTATTACTTCTCTCAATAGTTATCAATTAAAGTGCTGGGTGAAATCTGTAAGGCAGGGCACTACTCCATTTAGTGTAATTGGACCCAGAGACTATGACTGCTTATATTCCAAATTAGGGAACACGTACAGTCACCTTGTACCGTCCACTGCACTCTGAGCTCAGCCCTACCTGTTTGGAATATGTAGTCTACTTCTCAAAGTTTGCTGCAGCAGGGTCCCCACCACACTTAGACAAGACTTCCTAACCAAGATGCCCATGCTCCTTCCTAAGCCCCAGAGCAGAGTATAACTGCGGATCGAACAAAGACCAACAAAGAAGTGGGTGGTAATAACCTCCCATAGAGACATGCCAGGACCCATCAAACAAGAGCAACTCCACGCTCCCCTCTCTCCCATCACTTCCCCACAGGCCTACCTACTTCCAATTCAAAACCCTTTCATTGTCACCGAGGAAGTGCAGCCCTTCCATCCGAACCCTGAGAAAGTGGAGCTTGAAGAAACAAAGGCGAGGGATGGAGTCCACGCAAGACACCAGCGAGACAGCGCCGCTCTGCGAACTTGGCCCCCGGCCAGCAGTAACTCCTCCGCAGCTCCACCCGGGCGCCCGGGGTCCCGGGTGAGGCTGGAAGCGCAGCGCCGACAGATCGGGGGCGAGAAGGGGGGACCGGGCGAGCGGGGGAGGGGACAGGGACGCGGGGCGGAGCTCCAGGCGGCCGGCTTTGTGCAGTCAGGCCCGGGGAGCCGACAGGGGTTCCTCGGAGACCGGTCCGAGGCAGTGCACCCCAAACATACGCGTGCCCGAGCGGAGGACTGGAGAGGAGCGAAGGCGGGCGTCCCCGAGTAGGCGGGCGAGCGCTGGGTAGGCCCTGTCGGTGTCCCCGCGGGCTGCCACCCTCCATACCCCGCCGCGCCCGACCCGCAGCCCGGCTGCAGGCTCCCCGGCCACTTACCGTCATAATAGTAGCACACTTTCTTCTTGCCGCCTCCTTGACTGTACGCCATGGGCTCCGGCCGCCGCCTCCCGGCTGCGGCTCCTCCTCCGGCTGCTCTCGCCCGCCGCGGCCCGGCGGCCAGACAAGAGGGCTGAGGGAGACGGCGGGCGCGGCGGCCCTCGCAGCAAGGACAGCCCGGAGCGGGACGGCGAGCGGGTGCCGGGAGGGCCCGAGATCGCACAGCGGGGTTGGCAGCGGCGCCGACGCGCGACACTCGGCAGGGGTAGGCCTCCGGGCGGCGGGGCTGCGAGTTGGGAGCAACCACTGCGGCCGCGCGGAGGGGGAAACACAGCTACCGGCCGGAGGAGAAACCGGGGCCGGAGTGGATGCCACCGGTCGAGGCTGCAGCAGCGCTCCGTATGTCTTATCACACACACAGTCCGGAGGTGCGCCCAAGCCGACCTTGGCCCTGTGCTCAGAGTCTGGAACGCGCTGCCACCATGTTCCCCCCTCGGTCTGGCACGCACTGGTTGCACCGGGGCCGAGCCTGCGCACTCCGCGCCTGCTCAAACGGATCCCGGGCAGTCTAGACCCCTCCGCCAGGGCTCACGCCTCTCCCCTCCCCCACCGCCGCGACGCGCCTGCCCGAGCCCGCCACGTGCCGCGGGGACTCCGAGGGGAACCCGCTGGAGAGCTCCCCAGGGCTGCCCCCGGGCTGCCTGGTGGTCGGATATTCCCACGCGTTCTAATTCTCCTGTTCTCTCCTCCTGATAACTACTCTTGAGTTACAGAGAGGTTAATGGCTGAAGGTATCTCCTGGGTTTAATAAGCATTTCTTGGACTCAAGCGTAAGCGCGGTTCCCAGCACCCAAACCTGTTTATAGTAAACGCCATTTAAAGGTGTCAAAGGTGCCGGGATGCACGCGCCGTGCGCATCTCCTTATGGGTGCAGGTAAATGAAGGAGCCCTCAAGTGTGAGTCACCTGAGGACAGAACGGGTGTCGAACTTTCCCAGACTCCACGTGCTTTGTCTGCTGTATCAGACTGCCAGACAATCCAAAAGGATGGATTTAAACATTGGAGTCCCTGTGTTTTAATAGCTTGACGTTTATTGTGCATCAGTCTAAACCAACCTTCTTAAACGTTACGCAAAGAAAGGATGGGAGCTGGCTGTCAAATCCAACACTCACATATCTTAACCATTATTATTTACAATTCCGGGCTACATGCGCACACCGCTTCCTTCCGTAAGAGGAGGGGTTGAAGTGAGAACCATACTGAGTCATTAACAAAAATAATTGTTTTTCTACTTTGTGACCCCCAGGACTCTCCATACTTAAAACACCAATCTTCTAGACATTACTCCAAGAGACTTAAAAATCACTCCAAGGTACCCCTCACCACATCCACTTGTACTTCTCTCCCAAGCCTGTATTTTTAATAAGACCCTGGGAGATTAACACGGTAAGTTCAGGGACTACAGTGTTCCCCCATGTCTGTTTTCTGTGCTTTTTAATACCAAGTGTCCTTTTAGCTCAGCATTTAACATGTTAACTGTTGCCCGTAACTCCTCAACTGGTCTCAGTAGGACACTTTCACAAGAAGACAAGCCGATTTTTCCCTGAACATAATCTAGTCTAGTGCCTGTGACTTCCAGCAAGCCATTTGAATTTTTTGTTGTTGTTTAAGTGCTTTTCACCAATAAAATGAGAGGCTTTCTTATATGACTATTAAAACCTTCTTAAGAAAATCCACATAGAATAGTATTTAAACCAAATGAGCAGATGCTATTGTGAGCTGTAATATCCATTTTGATAAAAGTGGTTATAGTCACTACTATTCCTTGGATCACCAGAACCCGACTTAAAAATATCAGGGAAGAGACTGGACGGTTTGTTGCGGGACAACTTGTGCTATGATATAACCATTATAAATGACCAGAACAAAGGATTTTATTCTTAGAAACCAGCATTAATGGAGGCTGATCAGTGCTTTCTGTCACCTATGTCTTTAAGCTCTTTAATGAACTTGACCTAGAAGAGAATTAGTTATTATGTGCCTATGGACACAACGTTTACCATATACAAGCCCCTTTCTATCAAGCCTTTTGAAAGACCAAGTTTCAGACAATATACAAAAGAAGGAAACAAACTAGAGCACAGATTTAATAGAATATGTAGTTAAAGATTGTCCTTCGTCTTCAAGTTTTTTTCACTGCTCCCTGTTCTGCCTATGGAAACCTCATTGTATTTTTTTTTTTTTCTTTTCTTTTTTTCGGGCTGGGTACCGAACCCAGGACCTTGTGCTTCCTAGGCAAGCACTCTACCACTGAGCCAAATCCCCAACCCCCTCATTGTATTTCTAACCCTGAAGATGTTTAGTACTCTAAAATTACGTAATAAGAAGATACATTAAATGGATCAGGCTTAGAAACCCGTTGTCTAGAAACGAAGCCCTCCAGCTTATGTTAAAAATTAGATCCTGTTGAGAAGTACAACAGTTAAAAAAAATTAATTGGTAAAAAGGGTTATAACGTTGTTTCTAGCCTTGGGAAGTTTAAACTTATTTATTAAATGTTGTGAAGCGATTCCGTAAGGAAATACAGAAAGTCAGGAGAAGCAGTGACACTTGTGTCCTCCAGTGATGTATGAGGTGTTGTGGCAGCCTGCAAGACTCCAGCTGAGTTCTGATTGCTTCGTAAGCATGCTCCTCTTTTTGCAAAGTCCTGTACGCACTTAACTCATAAATTGGAACAGTGATATCATACACTGGAAACGCCCATTTCAACCCTGAATGTATGTACCTATTTCAAACAAGGTGACACAGAGAAACTGGTCTCAAAAAAAAAAAAAAAAAAAAAAACCGGGGTTGGGGATTTAGCTCAGTGGTAGAGCACTTGCCTAGCGCGCAAGGCCCTGGGTTCAGTCCCCAGCTCGAAAAAAAAAAAAAAAAAAAAAAAAGAAAAAAAAAAAAAAACCCAAAAACAAAACTAGAGCAAAACAAAAAACAAAAAGAAAGAAGGACACAGGAAAGAGAGGAAAAGAAAAAGGGAAATGTCTTCATAAGATTGAGCTGTAAGCCTTTGGGGCATTTTCATCATTCATGACTGAGGAGGGAAGGCCCAGCCCATTGTGGGTGAGACCACCCCTTGGACTGGTGGTCCTGGGTTCTGTAAGAAAGCAGGTTAATGGGGTTGGAGAGATGGCTCAGTGGTTAAGAGCACTGGCTGCTCTTCCAGAGGTCCTGAGTTCAATTCCCAGCAACCACATGGCGGCTCACAACCATCTGTAGTGAAATCTGGTGACCTCTTTAGCAGGTCAGTAAGCAGCACCCCTCCATCTGCACCAGCTCCTGCCTCCTGCCTCATGGAGTTTCATCACCACAGTAGAAATCCAAACTAAGACAAGAGTTATCTGGGAAATGTGGGAAATGCAAGGTTGGATACAAAGAGCTTCTGCGGTTTGAAATGTTTTAAGAGATAAGGTGAAATCAAGGCTAGAACCATTTCCTCCATGAAGATCCCGATATCCATTTCCACGTGCCTTATTCTCTAGATCACACCCTTCCTTACAACCTCCAGGCAGGGGCTCCATAAGGAATCATTGCCCCTCCCACATCGCTAACCTGAAAACCAAGGAACTTTCATTCATGCCCCTGGCAGGGACAATAACACTGTTTACCTCGGGAGTCCCTGCCCCTAAACTGCTTGGCAAAATTTTATCACCTGTCCTCACCATATTTTCCCCTGGCTGTTTCTCAGAGATGCTAGCAGTCCCTGCCTAGTGTCTTTTTTCTTTTCTTTCTTTCTTTTTTTTTTTTTTTTTTTTTTCGGGGCTGGGGTCCGAACCCCGGGCCTTTCGCTTCCTAGGCAAACGCTCTACCACTGAGCTAAATCCCTAACCCCTCTAGTGTCTTTTTTCATCTTCTCCACTTAACTTCTTGTTCCTGAGGAAGTAGGAAGCATTTGAGCATGATATATGGTTTAAAAATGCCCCCATTATTATAATTTTCTCTAGGTGGTGGTGGTGGTGGTGGTGGTGGTGGTGGTAGCAATATCAACCTACATTTTCAGACTTATGTTTGTAGAAATAGGGATTCTCTACAATTTTAACGTTTTCTTCCTTAAAGATAGCTCACTTGCTTCTTTGTTTGTGTGGAAACAAAGCTGTTTCTCTGCCCTCAAGATCACAGTAATTTGTATCCTGGCAGTGGTCATAAGTGACTTTTAACTATTTAAGGAACTTGAAATTGATTATATCAGGCCACACATGACCATAGAGTTCTTCCTGAAACAGCCCCCTCCCCCCGGTTACATGGAGGAGTTAGTTAGAATATATAGTAATGGAATTGTCCTGAATGTAATTTAACTGATTATTATTACCTGAATTTTGAAAGTCATTCATATCTGCCTCAATCCAGCCAGATTGTTGCCTAAGAAAAAGTTACTCTAGATGACAATATATCCAGATGAGGCTGGTTTAATGACTAGATCACAACAGAAATCTCAGATAGGAATCTTAAGGAGACAAGGAACATGGAGAAATCAAGGAAGTATTCATCTAGAAGCCTCATCCATATTGTCTGGCTTCCATAGTTCTAGAAGGTGCTATGCACTCCACCAGAGGAGGAAAATGATTGTCAGTCTTCCTAAGTTATGTACCCATTAATAAGCTCCAAAAATGATCACTGTGTCAGATGTGTGTAAGGGTACAATAGTAACATTGATATCATGGAAGAAACAAACTACACTCTGGTTGAATTTAAGACCTACTCCCCAAGGTGGAACTCATACTAGGAAGTGCTATAGAAATCAAGAAGGTATGCGTAAACAGGTTACAGGCCCTATGGGAGAGCTTACTACTATTATTCTGCTAAATGGACATAGTATTGAACGGACTTCTAATGGTTTATGGATATACCTTTAGTATAACACTTTCCTCAGCCCTCATTCAAGAAGATAATTTTCACAATAGATGGTAATAATTAACACAGGAACCCAGAACTGGTCAAAGTGGAGAGAATGAGAGATTATAGAAGGTTCAACTCTAAATGGGGCATCCCAGACTTAAGAGATCACTGAGCAAGAACAGGAGGAAGGGTAGTAAGAGGCAGAGGAGGTTTATGACTACAGGGAATCAGTGCTTTCTGGACACAACAGGACAGGTGTGCGTTCGAACTCCCAGTGATTGTGGTAGCAACCAGTGTAGACCTAGGCAAGTTCAAGCCATACGAAACCCCAGCATGGAAAAGGCAGATGGTCATAAGGTCCCACCCCTAGCTAAGGAACTATTGACACTACCTGTAGGAAGAGGGAGAGTACATTTTCTTTAAGGGTATGACCTCTGGGAATTGCTAGAAGACACGTTCCTGTTAGTCTTGAGTCTTGCATAGTTTTGCTTTGCGCACCAGATTGCAAGTCTTAGCTTTCTCCTGAGACTGATCAGTGTTTGCAGGTCGATATGTATAAAGTGGGTCAAGGGCACACTGTGTGTATCATGTAACCTTTCACTGTGAATGAGACTGGTTTCTTTGCTCCTTTTCCCAGAAGTTTTGGCCTTTGGCACCGAACTTCTCTTTTGCAGTGGAGTCCATTATGCCTGGAGACATCATCTGGGCTTATTACGTCTTCCCCATGAGAGTAGGAGCAAGGAAACTGACACAAAGAGGCTGGTGCTCATGCTGCTTGCTCTGCTGTGAGCAGAAAACATAGACTCCCCCACCCCGAATCTCCTGACTTCTGCCAGCATCCGTGAATCTCTAGCGGGTTAGCTCATTGGCTCGCAAGGAGGCTGAAAGAATCACAGATGTTTTACGGCTTATGACAATATAAAACCAAAGGATTGCTACCCTGGTGGGGTTCTTTTGTTATTTCCTGATCCCTGCGATAGAGTGGGGAATCCTTGAGTCTTCCTTCCACACACTGAAATTGCCAACAGAGTAGAAAATTCTAGATTATTTTAACCACACTTTTTTTTTTAAAGTAGGCTCATGCTTACCCAACACATCCTTTTGGTCAATAACCCATCTCCAAGGTTGATTCCTTTTCTTTTTTTTTTTTACTCCTTTCATTGTATATTTAGATGAATATATTCATCGTTGAGGTCTTCACCTCCTGTTGCATAGCTGAAGCCATTGTGTTCCATGCCTGCCTGATATTTCTTATTGTTGCTATGATATACCTGCCAGTCATTGACACAAAAAAATAACTTGACTCAGAGGAGGAGCATCTTGACCACATACTGTGTTATACTCTGTATGTCCAAGGCTTGTTTTTAGAAATTTGACAACTGGAAGCTTCACTTAGGACCAATCAGAAGAAAGGGCAGTTAGGACTGTCTGTCTAGCTAGCCAAAATAGTTTGAGTCCGAGCCCACCACCAGGCAGCACTTCTGCACATGAGCTTATTTGTGTGTGTGTGTGTGTGTGTGTGTTTTTTTCCTCTATAAGCTGGCCCTGAGAAATATTTAGAGGTATAACCTCAGCCTCTAAATTCTAAGCTATGGCTCTGATCAATCAGTCTTACAATGTGTGTTTAATAAACCATCCTTGTCTGAGATAAGTATTTGTGTGGTTTGTGGGGCAACTCCTGGACACCGACCTCAGGATCAATCTGTCTGAGAGACTTGTTTTATTACTTTCAGATTTCACTCAAATTTTCAGGACACAAAGAAAACCCAGGCGATTCTTCATATGACTATAACATAAATGGTCTCTATCTGCATTTCCAGTAGCGTCTCTGTTCCTTTCTGAAACCACCTATGTTCAGACTTGACTATATGCATTTCTGTCACTTTCAGATTCCTACCAGAATGGCTGTTGAGCTCCACGCACAGCATTCTAGGGCTTTTGTAGCCCAGAGCTCCAAACTCTTCAACATTCCGCTTGTAAAATAGTTCAGAAGAGCTAAGAACCCCCATGGTCAGAATTCTTAGAGCAACGATGCTACTGCTTGCTACCAATTCCTCTATTAGTTATTTCTCTGAGGGCTGTGGTGAACTACCTGGCAGAAGCAGTTTAAAGAAGAATTTCCTTTGGCTCACAGTTTGAGGGGATACAGTTCATCATGCCGAGAGAAAAAAAAAATGGCAGCTAGGGAGTGAGCAGCTGACCATGATGTACCTGTAGCCAGAAAGTAGAGAAGGATTATTGACAGTGCTTATGTGGATTTCTCCTTTTTCTCTTCTTGTATTTAGTCCATGTTCTTGGCCCATGAGATAATATCACCCACAACGAGAGTGGATCTTTTCTTCTCAGTGAATTCTCTCCAGAAATTCCTTACAGATACACTCAAGAGTGTATCTCCCCAAATCTAGTCAAGTTGACAGGACGCAACTAAGGGAGAATCCCAGTGGGATTTTTTTTATGTGAGGAGTCTGATTATGACTTTATGAGGAGTCAGTTTACTGGACCCTGTAAACTGTCAGTGTTAGCAGTACGATCACTGCCAGTGCCAGACTGTGAAATCAGATGACACCATCATTGCCAAAACAGTTTCTTAGCTCCTTTCCTTTGCTGTGTTATTCACTTTAGTATTAGCCATGGCAGGAGCAGCCGCTGAAAAGTGATTGGATTGTATTATCCAGCTGCTATGAATCATATGGAGAGAGTGTGTGACCTTTTGGTACAAGATGAGATTTTTGGGTCACAATCAAGACACACCAGTGGCAAGACATGAGAGGGTCAAGATGCTGGAAAGCTTTAAAAAAATGAAGAAGAAGCTAGTTAGCTTGATTCAGATTTCTGAAAAGCTTATCATAAAAGCTTTATAGTATAAAAATATCCTGTTATAAAATTTTCAATCATTAGACCAATCATTTCTGGATTACACTTTTTTAAAAAAGAATCAGTGATTGACACCAGATCCAGTGTAGGTTATTTTAATGGTTATGTGTCACCTCGGCTGGATCATTGTGTCAGCCTGTGTGTGTCATCAAAATTAACTCTGGGTGTTACTGTGAGATGGTCGTTTCCAGATAACAGCTTGTTTGGGCCAGGATCTACTTAGACAATGCCCACACTATAAATAAATCAAATTTATACAATGTCAGTGCTATTCAGGAGCACAAATGAACCACTGACAAATGTGACAACATTTTACAAATCTCAGAATTGTTTATAGTAACATAAAAGGCTGCATATAGGATGATGATTTTAGATATTTTTGTCCCCGCCGACTTTGTTATATTCTCTATCTTTCCTGGTATTCTCTATCTTTCCACTTCATTTTCCATTTCAATGTTGAAAGCAAAACAAAGCCAGGTATGATGGCACATGCCTTTAATCTCAGCACTGGGAAAAGGGGGAAGGAGGATTTCAGATCTCTATCACATCCAGGCTTACCTAATCTACACGGCAAGTCAGCCAGCACTGTGTAGTGAGACCTTGTCTTCAAACATAAATGTTACTATAAGACATAATCCATCTGACACTCAGGAAAACATAAAACTACACCCACATAAATCAGTCCATTGGTGTCAACATCTATAGTTAAGAATGGGGTATTACTTTCAAAGGGTTTTAGGAAAACATTCTACACCTTGATTATGGTGGTGATGTGTAAATATATGTGTGTTGAAATCCGATGTGCCATAGCTCTCTGTCTTATAGCTTTCTTTCCATTACCAGGACACCACAGAAAATAATGAAGGCAGTAACTGGAGAGGTAATCTAGTTTATACATGCTCCTGTTGTACTGTATTTCCAAGTACTTTAAGACAACAGACAGAAAACAATAAAGACTTTCGCTATCCCCGGTGGGAAATGACTCACTCCTTTTATAATAAGAATTTATCAGAATTTAGATATTCTTTAATTTTTAATTTTAAATATTTGTCATTATATATCAATGTATTGTTTGTTAATATAATGCACTATACCATATTAATATAATATGATAAATAATAGATAATAGGATAGTTATATGAGTAATATGTAATAGACTTACTATACAATGTATTCTATATAATATACTAAATGTTTAATATTTAAATAGAGTGTCATTTTTCTATTTTATTTTATTCTATTGAGATTCTTCAAGGTTGCTGCTGGATTTCCAGCACATTCTAGATCCTCCACTGCAGATGAATGGCTTTACTGTGACAGACCAAATCTTTTGAATCAGATTCCATCTAACAGAACCTGACCTAAGGTTAAACTCAAGTTTGCTAATGAAGTGGCGCTTAGTACCAGTTTGCAGGTTACCCCTAACAAGACCTTTGTGTAACACCAATTTCTAGGTAACCCCCCAATAAGACCTTTGTCTAACACCAGTTTCCAGGTTACCTCCCAACAAGACCTGTGTCTAACACCGATTCCAGGATATTCCACAATAAATCTGCACCTCCAGGTTACAAGCCTGCCCCTGCCCCTTCACTTCCTAGCAACCACCAATCAGGAGGAAAGCAGAAGTTAAGCCTGTGGTTTGGTTCCCAGCACCAGCCAATTATGTTACAGGCCACAGTGGCTGCTCAATCACGTGTGTGCCAGGATAGATACCCGCTTCTTGCCTCTATAAATGCTTGCCTAAAACTAGGCTCAAGGTTCTGCCTGCCCATCCTGCTGTGTCAGGGCCGGCAGGGGGCCTAAGCTCAAAGTTATAATACAGAGGCCCTAATGCGATTACGTCAGAATCAGCTCTTCGGTGGTCTTCGGGGCCTGATTGCCTATGGTCTCTAGTGAACCACCAGCCCGCTCAGTTTTTAGTTGCACGCATGACATACTGGTACCAAAGTATCGAAAGCTTGATAGACTTCCAGGCTCCCCACTGATCACATTATCAATTCCCAGCATGCATCAGCCGACACAGCAGACTTTTCCAAGACCAGCTTATAACCTCAAAGGTCCTTGTGCAATCCCTCTGTTAACGGAAGTCATTTGGACCAGGACACCGCAATGCCTCATGTGCATATCCTCCTCTTGTGGATGGACTTCACAGCCCTTGTGGGAGGATTCCAAATGCCATAGGATTAAAAAGGAATAGACCAGTCTTTAGCCTCTGTGATGGGCCAGTTTCAACTGTCGGGTAGTCAGGGCTGAGGCTGATGTCCGTAAATCTCTTGGGAACTTCCTGCTGATCCCTCTAATTCAATGTAGTTGTTTCTTTGGTTTCATTTTTTTAACGTGTGTGTGTGTGTGTGTGTGTGTGTGTGTGTGTGTGTGTGTGTGTGTGTGTGTGTGAGAGAGAGAGAGAGAGAGAGAGAGAGAGAGAGAGAGAGAGAGAGAGAGAATTTTTAGAGTCAGAAAGACGGCATCAGATCTCCCAGAATTTGAGTTATAGGTGGTTGAAATCTGCCAGATGTAGCTGCTGGGTACTAAACTCAGACTCTAAAGAGAAGCAAGTGCTCTCAACCCTCTTAACAGTTGACACATTGTTTCAGTCTCTCCCTCCACCCCCCTTTGACAGAGTCTCACTGTGTAACCCTGGTTGTCCTTGAACTCCAGACTGGCCTCAAACTCACAGAGCTCTGCCTGCCTCTGCCTGGTATTAAAAGGAGGCAACCATGGCCCCTGGCTTAAATAACTTCTCTTTTTTTTAATTTATTTATTCTTCTCACATACATTACATCCTGACAGAAGTTTCCCTTTCTCTACTGCCCCCAATCCTTCTATGCCACCTCCTCTGTTCCCGAGATCCAGTCCTCCTGTGTTTCCCTTCAGAAAAGTGCAGGCAAACATAGCATAACCAGTAACAATAGGACTAAGTGAAGACTCATGTAAAGGCTTGGGTAATGCAACCCAGTAGGAGGAAAAAGATCACAAGAGCAGACAAAGACGCCCCTGTGGTCCTTTGAATAGAAATGGCCTCCAGAGACTCCTGTGTAAGAATGCTTAGACCTTAGGAAGTGACTCTTGTTGGAGGAAGTGTGTCACGAGGGGGTGGGACTTTGAGTTCACTTACTACTAACTGCCAAAATCTCTGATTTTTTTTTCCAGCACCATGCCTGCCTGTACTCAGCATGCATCATGACATTACTAGACTAAACCTCTGAACTATAAGCCAGACTCAATTAAATGCTGTCCTTTATAAGAGTTGTCATGGTGTCTCTTCACAGCATTAGAAACTCTAAGACCCATCCCCCCCACCACTGCCAACTCCCACTTTTAGGACTCCCATAAGAACGCCAAGCTACACAACCATAGCATGTATGCAGAGGACCTAGAGCTAACCAATTCAGGGTCAATGATGGTTGCTTTAATCTCTGTGAGCTTCCATGAGCCTTAGTTGATTCTGTGGGTCTTCTTCTCCTAGTGTCTTTGACTCCTTTGGTTCCTATAATCCTTCCTCCCCCTCCCCCATCTTCTGCAGGGTTCCTGAGCTCTGCTTAATGTTTGGCTATGGGTCTCTGACTTTTTTGTTGTTGTTGTTGTTGCCAGTTGCGTTTGGTTCTACTCTAGACCTCTGGGCCATCTAGCTTCTTGGTTCCTGGTCATCTAGGCAGTGTCAGGGATGGGCTCCCTCTTAATGGCAAGGGCCTCAAGTTGGATCAGTTACTGGTTGGCCACTCCCAGCAGTCTTTTGCCACCATTACCCCAATGCATCTTGCAGGCAGGACAAATTGTAGGTGGAAGATGTGTATCTCAGTTGGTATATCAGGAAGCCTTACCTGGTTGGCGGAGGAGACTCCCTGGAACATATAAGGATGACCCTAGTGAAGACTCCTAGTAATGGGGAATAGGAAGCCTGAATTAACTTACTTCTATGTAAACAAACAAACAGCCCTTGGAGGAGAACTGCTATGCTATTATCTTTCTTAAGTTACTAAGTTTATAACACTAAGCAGCCACAAAAAAGGGTAAGGAAAAAAAACAGTTTCTTAAATTATGGCCTTATAGCTTGTCTGGTACCTTCCATAAATTTATAAACTCTGAAACCCTTCCCGTTTAGCTTCTTCTATGATTGTAAAGAATTTCTTTTGCTCTACAGGATGGTGCTGGTTTCTACCAGGCTCCCAGTTCCCCAGCTGCAATTGGTCAGTGTTATTAAAAAAAAAAAAAAAACAATTGTAGGCATGTTTTTAGGCATGGTATAAAGTTTATCCCTGTGTTACTAAACGCTCATTTCTGTTGCAATCTGGACATGGCATTGTAATGCTTATTTTCAAATATCTCCTGTTTCAAGATTGTGCAAACAATGCTTACCACTTATTCTCTGCCTTGTCAATAAAAAGCTAATCAGTCAACGGCTGGGCAGAAGAGAGACTAGGGTGGGACTTCTGGCAGCTAGAGGGAGAGAGGGAGACATGCTCAGAGAAAACACCTGAAGTCCGAAAAGCAAGACCAATAGCCAGATTAGCCTAGTGGGTTAGAATAGATCAATGACGATCCGGGTCTTGTGCTATAAAGATTGATTAAATAGTCTCAATCTCATTCATTCAATAGCCAGGGAGCAGGGGTTAGAGAATAACCACACACTTTGATAATTACCATTATATCCAATTACTTCAGAAAGCAAAAACTAAGACAAACAAGAAATTACATAAAAATAAAAACAAATAGCAAAAACACCAACACTTTTCGACTAAATTATGCTCTTGGTCCCTCACTGTTTCCCACTATCACACTTGAAATGTTCGCTTAGCTGGGTCAAGAATCAAGGCAGGTCCACTTGTTTACTTTTTTTTTTAAACAGCTTTTTTAAAAATTATTTACTTATTTATTTTACATATATGAGTGTTTCTTCAGAGGGCATCGGACCCCATTACAGATGGTTGTGAGCCACCATGTGGTTGCTGGGATTTGAACTCAGGACCTCTGGAAGAGCAGTCAGTGCTCTTAACCACTGAGCCATCTCTCCAGCCCCACTTGTTTACTTTTTGATCCACATTTATTACTCTGCTACAATGTAGAATAGGATACTATAAAATGCTACATTCTATAAAACCTACCTTGTAAATTGAACTTTAAGACGTTAATGTTACATTTTTAAATTAAAGAGCAACTTCGATATTTTCTGCTATCAAAGTGCTTGACATTTGTGCTCTTACGCCTTACTTGACACCTAACAAAACACCTATAAAATTCCCTTTCATCTCTTCTTTCTTCCTTTCTTTTATTATCTTGTTCAGAACTGTCTGTACTTTCATGGCTTTTGTTAATATCAGAAATGTAATATTAGAATGCTTTCCTACGGGGTTGGGGATTTACCAACCCAGTGGTAGAGCGCTTGCCTAGCAAGGGCAAGGCCCTGGGTTCGGTCCCCAGTTCCGAAAAAAAAAAAAAAAAGAAGAATGCTTTCCTACTATGGTAAATTTTCTAAATCTTCACCTCCAAAATATAAATAAGGTGCTACGGAAGGAATGGTGAACAGAACATAAAGTGAAATTCTTGTATTGTCTAGTTAATCTTTTATTTTGAGAATTCCATACATGTATGAAATATGATCATATTTACCCCTTCAACTCTCTATAAATCTCTAAGACAGACCCTTCCAATTCCTTGTTGTAATCATTTTGTAAACCACTAAGATCCATGTCTTAGGGTTTCATTGCTGTGAAATGATACCATGACCAAGGGAACTCTTATAAAACATTTCTTTTATTGAGGCTGGCTACAATTTCAGAGCTTTAGTTCATTATCATCATGGTGCAAAGCATGGCAGCTTCCAGGCAGACACGGTACTCCAGAAGGGGCTGAGTGCTCTACATCTTGATCCAAAGGTAGCCAGAGAAGGAGACTGTCTCCCCACACGCAGCCAAGAGAGACTCTTCCTCCACACTGGGTGGAACTTGGGCATAGGACCTCAAAGATCACCTCCTTAGTGACACACTTCCTCCAACAAGGCTACATCTCCTGAAAGGGTCACTTCCCGTAGGCCAACCACATTCAAACCGCCATATTCCACTTCCTGCCACCCATACACTTGCTCAAATGAGTGTATAGGTGATATACCTAGATATAACATAATGTAAAAATACATTAGTCCAATTTCAAAAGTCCTCATAGTCCACCGCAATCTCAACGATGTTTAAATGTTCGATGTTCAATCTTCTGAGATTCATGCAATCTCTTAATTGTTATCCCCTATAAAATTAAAATATGAAAACACATTGTGTACTTCAAGCATCAAAGAATATATGTTACTATTCCAAAGCATCGTAGTGAGAAAATGCTGGACCAAGTCAAGCTGGGCCAACTCCAACCTCTGTATCTCCATGTCTGATGACAAGATGCTCTTCAGATCTCCATTCTTTTCCTCTTTGTTGACGGCAACAAACTTCTTTCTCTTGGGCTGGTTCCACTCCCTGTTAGCAACATTCCTCAGCAGGTATCAGGCATCTCTTACATCTTGAGTACTCCAAGGCAACTTCAACCTCACGGCTTCTTATTCTAATGCCTGGGATCCACACATGATCTTCTGGGCTCCTTCAAAGGGCATGGGTCACTTCTCCAGCTCTGCCCTCTGTAGCGCTCTAGGCTGAGACTGACTCAAGTCCACTGATGTTAGTGTTTTTGGTGGTCACCCCATGCTACTGGCCTCTCCAATACACTGGGGTCTTCTGCTGCAATTGGGCTTCACCAATAGCCTCTCATAGGCTCTCTTCATGGAGCCAAGCCTTAACTTCTCTGCATGACCCCTTCAATCTTGGGCTGTCAACAGCATATGAAGCTGCACTTTTATCAATGGCCTTTCCAGTCCTCTCACGGTGCCAGGCCTCAGCTGCTCGCCATAACCCCTTTGTGCCTTCAAATCCTGTATCACCTGGGTGATTCTCATACATTACTGGGTCTCGCTGCTCACGAGAGACAACCTTGGCTGTAGGGGGAGGAGCTGATAACTAAATCACGTTCCCTCATTGGTTCTTGATTGGGTCAATAAAGACCGCAGAAGCTAATTGCTGGATGAAGGATAAGGCAGGATTTCCAGACTAGATAGGAAGAGAGAGGGATGGAGGAGGGTAGGCGAGTCAGACCAGGCTATTGAGTGGATAGGAAACTGAAGACTTGTAGGTCTCTCAGGGCAACGACAGTTTGTAGCCTCCACAGGCAGCTGTGGAGGCTAAGGAGGATGGGACAGGATATTCTTTGCCTAGCCTTTGAGTTACCTGGTCAGTTTTAAAATATAAAAGCCTCTAGTGTTTTCCTTCCATGGGGCTAGAGGGAGCTGGGTGACATGGCTATTGCTAGCTTTGGGCAAGGAACAAAAAGCCCAGGGTGGCTCGGTGAAGCTAGCAATGGGAGCTGGGTGAGACACGGCAAGGAGGAATAGGCAGCTCTCTTGGAAAATAGGCAGTGACTGTTCTTGAAGCAGAGCTGGGATCTTGGGAAAGCATTAGCCAAGGGGGTTGACTAACTGGCCGATGGCTGCTGATTTCAGAGCCTAGCTGGAGCAAGTGTTCATTTTTTAAAAAAAAAATTACAGGCATGTGAATGTTTCACTCCTTCTTTAAAAGGGGAACAAGAATACCCTTGGGAGGGAATAGGGAGGCAAAGTTTAGAACAGAGGCAGAAGGAACACCCATTCAGAGCCTGCCCCACATGTGGCCCATACATATGCAGCCACCAAATTAGATAAGATGGATGAAGCAAAGAAGTGCAGGCCGACAGGAACCGGATGTAGATCTCTCCTGACAGACACAGCCAGAATACAGCAAATACAGAGGCGAATGCCAGCAGCAAACCACTGAACTGAGAATGGGACCCCCATTGAAGGAATCCTAGAAAGGACTGAAAGAGCTTGAAGGGGCTCGAGACTCCATATGAACAACAATGCCAACCAACCAGAGCTTCCAGGGACTAAGCCACTACCCAAAGACTATACATGGACTGACCCTGGGCTCCAACCTCATAGGTAGCAATGAATAGCCTAGTAAGAGCACCAGTGGAAGGGGAAGCCCTTGGTCCTGCTAAGACTGAACCCCCAGTGAATGTGATGGGGGGAGGGTGGTAATGGGGGGAGGATGGGGAGGGGAACACCCATAGAGAAGGGGAGGTGGAGGGGTTAGGGGGATGTTGGCCCGGAAACCGGAAAAGGGAATAACGATTGAAATGTAAATTAGAAATACCCAAGTTAATAAAGATGGAGAAAAAAAAAATTACAGGCAACACATTGCCACCTTTGGAACACAGCTTCTCTGTGCTCTCAGAAAATACTTTTAAGAAGATTTCACCTCAGTGCTGCTGGCTTTTTCTTAATCAGTGTTAATTCCTTAACTCCAGCTAGCCAGCATCAATTGACCCAGTAACCCCTTCTATTCTAGAAACTAGAGCCATGTGGCTGAAGCTGGAGCACCCCACCACACCCCACCCCACCACACCCCCTAGGTCTGTTACATCCTTCACTGCTTAGACTTGGCTGTCCTAGAACTTGCTCTTTAAATGACCTTGAGCTCAGAGACCTACATGCCTCTGTCTCCTGAATGTTGGGATTAAAGGCATCACCTCTCAACCTAAGCTTTTCTCTACTTGGAATTTACTTTATACCAGGCTGGCCTTGAAATCAGGGATCTGCTTGTCTCTGCCTACTGGGATTGAAGGCATGTGTCACCATACCTAGACCTAAGCTTTTCACGGCCACTATGCCTCAACGTCCTGATCAAAAGTATGTGCCATCCCTTGTCAAGTTCCAAATAGAAAGCCAGGTCTTCTAGCCCAACCAGGTAATAATAATGCCTAACATGATATAACTATTCCTTGTTCAATTGCAAACACATAAACAATGAGCATAGCTGGGTGGGGTTTGCCCCAAGGTCACCACTCCCTTAATTCCACTTAATATCCTTCAATGCAGGATTTAGCTTCATTGTACTTCCTGGTTCTCTCTTAATACTTGGACCATACATTCTGTATTTTTTCTTTCTATGCTTGCCATACTTGATCAAAATGCTCCTTATAAGAGTTAATCAGAGGCCAGAGTCTAAACTTGGTTGATTTCAGACTTCCTTTGTCAATGCAATTATTTTGAATCTCTTCACCTTGGCCTCAGGCAGACTCTTTGGACAAGGTCAAAAAGAATCCATATTTTCACCAAAATATCACAAGAACAGACTCACAGCATACTAAAATTCTACCTCTTTGAAACAACTAGTGCCAGACCTCCACAGTTTAAATCATCCTCATTATCACCGTCTTCCCTGCTTCTACTAGTCTGGCCCATGAAGCTCCATTTAAAGCTTTCCACTGCTTTCAAAAGCCGCAAAACCCACATTCCTCCAAACAAAAGCATGATCTGGTCTATCACAGCAGTACCCCAACTCCTAGTACCAATTGTTACAGTTTCAGAGGTTCAGTCCATTATTGTCCTGGTGGGAAACATGGCCGCTTCCAAGCAGATAGAAGGCTCTAGATGGAGCTAAGTGTCCTACATCTTGATCCAAAGGTAACCAAAGAAGGAGACTGTCTTCCTACAGGCATTTGGGGAAGATTCTTATATGGTTCTTGAGCACAAAACCTGAAAGCCCATCCCCACAGTGTCACACTTCCGCCAACAAGGCCATCCCTCCTCATAGTGCTACTTCCCATAGGCCAAGCATATTAAAACCACCACAACCAGTGTAGCCCATATGTACATGACGGTGAAACACAGTAATGCACAAGTAGTCGCCTTCTCAGAAACAAGTGAGTCTCACTCTGCAAACAGTTACGAGCTCCTAATAGCTCTTCAGTAAAGACTTAAAGATCATCAAACCCACCCTATGCTTGGATTTCGGCTGGCTTGACCTTGCTCGGGTCTTGTGGAGAGAACCACAGATGCCGTGAGTCTGTGAGTGTGATGGTGTTGTCATATTTGGATGGTAGCATTTCACAGCACTCACCCCAACTCCCACGCTTCCGCTCTTAATTTCCGCCTCTTTTCCTGTGCTATTCCCTGGGCCTTGGTTGTGGTGAGGTGTTGGGATTGCTCTGGGGCTGCTATGTATTCAAACACGAAATACTGGCCTCCAAGATCTGGTTGCCCTCTATGAGGAGATCTTCCTGTTCACCAAATGATGCTATGTAATCTTGCTCTCCAAGTTAATTGGTCATTAAAAGGTTAAAGTATGTGGTTTGGCAGTATGTGACTGGGCAGTGGATAAAGGCAGGCAGGTTTTCAGTTACCTAACTGGGGGTCAAGAAGAAAGGACACCAGGAGAGGAGGAAGCTATCATGAGAGATGGACCATGAGCATGTGGCCAAGAGAAACAACAAGTAACAAGAGACATATGGCTGGGATGTAAGTTAGAACAGCTCCAAAGCCTGCCCAACCTAGGTTTACAGCTTGTCAATAAAATACCTGGATTGTGTGACTTTAATTCAGGCCAGCTAGAATGTATAATTTCATTTACAGTGAGGTTACCACTGATGTTTCTTTTAGGGCTGAACACTCAGTCTTTTATTCTCAGCATTTGACCAGATATGATCTCTGCCCACTGCAAAAATGAAGCTTCTCTGACCTAGGTTGAGAGCAACCAAGGTCTATGGGTAAACATATTTAAAAGGCAATTTGACAGCAAGACTATTTATCAAAATACTAATAGCAGGTTCTACTCTGGGGCCTATGGCCTCCCAGTCAAGGGCTTTACAATACCAATTTACAACCAGAATTACAATACCATTAAATTCCCTTTTGTGAACCAGGCTTCAAATCCAATAATAACGTGGCTGGTTACCCCTTAACAGTCATGCCACTGTTTCATTAGTGGACGCAGTTTACTTGGAAGGTCCAGGTTCCAATGCTAGGTAGGACCATTGATATCTTTCTCCCTCACCAGTCTGCTTAGCACGTTCCAGGTCTCTGATAGCTAGCCATGAGAGGAAGTTCCCAGCACACTTGAGGTTGGCTTTTCTGTGTCCTACAGCCATAGCGTATGGTATTTTCAGCAAAAGCATCTTACCAGGAACTTAGAGTGAATAAAAAAGAACAATGGCAAAATCTCCTTTTATTTTATCACAGTGTTTCTCTATCTCAAATTTATCCTCACTAAATATCTAGCTTCTCAAGAATGCTGCACAAGACTGAAGCATCATATTTTTTCAGATAAAATTTGTGTTATCCCATAAAATTATTTTTAAAGTTTCTCAGGGTTACCATACAGATATAGTTTTGAAACTAAGGTTTACTTTACTTTGCAAGAATGTGCACGTGAAATTACTGCAAAGTAGAAAATAATTTTGTTATAAATTTTATTCATTTATTGTGTGTATGTTTGTATGTGTGCACACATGCACTTACACACTCACCACACACATGCATAGCCTGCATTTGAGCACTTGCTGAATAGTCAAAAGAAGGTGTCAGGTCCTCTGGAGCTGGACTTACAGCCATTCTGAGCCATTGATTATGGTGCTAGGTACCGAAATGTTATCTCCCAGAGGTCCCAAAACCACTTTTACTCACTAGGCCATACCTTGGCTGGCTCAAAGCTCGGTATCAATATATAGATCAAGCTGTCTTGGAACTCACAGAGATCCACTTGCTTCTACCTCTGCCTCTGGAGGGACAGTGTCCAAGGTCTGTGTACAATGCGCTGTGCTAAGTCTTGTTTTTTGAGGCAAGATCTTTTGTTATTATTTATTTACTTATTTGTTTTTCTTTTTCTTATTCATTTTACATCCCATTCACTGCCCCCCCTCTTGGTGGTCACCCTCTTACACAAGCCTTTCTCCAACCCCCCACCCTTCTACTCTGAATGAGTGGGAGACCCCTTTGGTTTCCCCCAACTCTGGCACATCAAGTCTCTGTGAAGCTAGGCACATCCTCTCCCACTGAGACTAGACAAAACAGTCCAGCTAGAGGGACATATCCCACAGAAAGGCAACATCTTTTGGTATAGCCCCTGCTCCAGTTGTTTGGGACCCACATGAAGACCAAGCTGCATATCTGTAACATATGTGCTAGGAGGCCTAGGTCCAGCCCATGTATGTTCTCTGGTTGGTGGTTCAGTCTGTGAGAGTCCAGGTTAATTGATTCTGTTGGTTTTCCTGTTGAGTTCCTTTCCCCTTCAGGGCTGAAGTTCTTCCTCCTATTCTTCCATAAGAGCCTCCATGCTCCATTCACTGTTTGGCTGTGGGTATCTACGTCTGTCTGAGTCAGCTGCTGGGTGGAGCTTCTCAGAGGACAGCCATGCTAGACTCCTGCCTGCAAGCATTATTTCAGTAATAGAGTCAGGGGTTGGTGCTTGCCCATGGAATGGGTCTCAAATTGGGTGGGTTATTGGTTGGCCATCCCCTCAGTCTTTGCTCCATCCCCTGATAAATTTTGGGTGGAAAGTTTTGTGGGTAAGTTGGTGTCCTTACGAGTCCATTGGTGTTCCTCCTTGATTACAGGGGTTGTCCTCTTCAGGCCCCATCCATATCCCCAATGCTGTGAGTCACAGCTAAGGATACCCTTGGGTGCCTCCCTTATCCCAGGTCTCTGTCTCTTCCTGGAAATGCCCCCCCCCACTTCCCCACCCAAGACAGTTGCAGATTTTCATTAATTCTCATGGCCATTTGGCCATCTGTCCTGTCCCTTCCCACACCTGTTCTTGAACCTCCCATTCTCTTTGCTATTTCCTCTCCCACCCAGCCCCCTCCCATTAGCCTATTATGACTTTTTTGGGTCTGTGAAGTGTAACTGTATTTATGGATAATATTTACTCATAAGTGAGTATATACCATGCATGTTCTTTTGGGACTGGATTACTTTACTCAGCATGATATTCTCATGTTCTATCCATTTGCCTGCAAAATTCATCATGTCTTGTTTTTTAATAGCTAAATAGTGTTTCAGTGTAGGTGACCCACATTTACTCTATCCATTCTTCAGTTGAGGGACATCTGGGTTGTTTCCTGTTTCTGGCTACTACAACTAAAGCTGCTGTGAACACGGTTGAGCAGTGTCTTTGTGGGATGGTGGAGTGTCTTTTGGGTATATGTCCAGGAGTGGTATAGCTAGGTCTTCGGGTAGACTATTCCCAGGTGTCTGAGAAACTGCCAAATTGACTTCCAAAGTGGTTCTATGAGTTTGCACTTCTACCAGCAGTAGAGGAGGGCTCCCACTTGAGTTTTTGATCTTAGTCATTCTGATGGGTGTAAGGTGGAATCTCAGGGTTGTTTTGGTTTGCATTTCCATTACGTAGCACTAGGGATGTTGGACATTTCTTTAAGTGCTTTTCAGCCACTTGAGATTCCTCTGTTGAGAAGTCTCTGGTTAGCTCTGTATACCATTTTTTACTTGGGTTATTTGCTTCTTTGGAGTCTAACTTCTCGAGTTCATTATATATTTTGGATATTAGTGCTCTATTGGATCTAAGTTGCCATTTTGTCCCATTAACAATGCCCTTTGTCTTACAGAAGGTTTTCAGTTTCCTGAGGTCCCATTTGTCAGTTGTTCATCTTAGAGCCTGAGCCATTGGTGTTTTCTTTGGGAAATTTTCCTTTGTGTCCATGAGTTCAAGGCTCTGTCCCACTTCGCTTCACTTCTATTAGATTCAGTGTCTCTAGTTTTATCTTGAGGTTCTTGATCCACTTGGTCTTGAACTTTGTACAAGGTAATAAATATGGATCAAGTTCTTTTTTCTACAGGTAGAATGCCAGTTAGACCAGTGCCATTTGTTGAAGATGTTTTCTTTGTTTTTTTTTTCTACTTATGGTTTTGGCTACTCTGTCAAAGATCAAATGTCCATAGCTCTGTGGCTTTATTTCTGGGTCTTCAGCTCTATTCCATTGATCAACCTGTCAGTCTCTAGACCAACACCATATAGTTTTTATCACTATTGCTCTGTAGTATAGCTTGAGGTCAAGGATGGTGATTTCTCCACAATTTTTTTCATTGTTGAAAATTGTTTTGGCTACCCTGGGTTTTTTTGTTTTTCCATATGAAGTTGAGAATTGCTCTTTCCATGTCTGTGAAGTATTGTGTTGGGATTTTGGTGGGGATTGCATTGAGTCTGTAGACTGCTTTTGGTAAGATGGCCTTTTTACATGTTAATCCTACCAATTCATAAGCGTGGGAGTTCTCTCCATTTTCTGAAGTCTTCTTGGATTTCTTTCTTCAAGGATTCGAAGTTCTTGTCATACAGATCTTTCACATGCTTGGTTAGAGTCACACCAAGATATTTTATATTACTTGTGACGATTGTGAAGGGTGTTGTTTCCCTAATTTCTTTCTCAGCCCATTCATTATTTGTATAAAGGAAGGTTACAGAATTGTTTGAGTTAATTTTATATCTAGCCACTTTGCTGAAGTTGTTTATGAGATATATGGGTTTTCTGGTAGAAATTTTGGGGTTGCTTATGTATACTATCATATCATCCTCAAATAGTGATACCTTGACTTCTTCAAGTGTTGAATTTTGTCAGATGCTTTGTCAGCATCTAATGAGATGATCATGTGATTTTTATTGTTTATGTAGTGTATTATGTTGATGAATTTTCATATATTGAACCATCCCTACATCCCAGGGATGAAGCCTACTTGATCGTGGTAAATTATGGTTTTGATGTGTACTCAGAGTCAGTTTTTGAGAATCTTACTGAGTATTTTTTGCATTCATATTCTTAAGGAAAATTGGTCTAAAGTTCTGTTTCTTCGTTGGGTCTTTGTGTGGCTTTGGAAACCATGGATTCATAGAATTAAATTAGGTAGTGTTCTGTTTCTATTTTGTGGAATAACTTGAGGAATATTGGTATTACCAATTCTATGAAGGTCTGGTAGAATTCTGCACAAAACCCATCTGGCCCTGGGCTTTCTCATTTGGGGGGGGGTCCTGGGGGGAGTTTTTAATGACTGCTTCTATTTTCTTAGGGGTTATGGGACAGTTTTGATAGTTTACCTGTTCTTGATTTAACTTTGGTATATGCTATCTGTCTAGAAAATCACCCATTTCATCTAGATTTTCCAGGTTATCAAGTATAGGTTCTGTAGAAAGGTCTGGTGATTTTTTTGAATTTCCTCAGTGTCTATTGTTATGTCTCTCTTTTCTTTTCCTATTTTGTTAATTTGGAAACAGCCTCTGTGCCCTTTAGTTAGTTTGACTATGGGCTTGTCTATTTGTTGATCTTTTCAAAGAACCAGCTCTTGGCTTTGTTGATTCTTTGGATTATTTTCATTGTGTCTACTTGGTTGATTTCAGCCCCGAGTTTGATTAATTCCTGCCATCTTGGGCGTGTTTGCTTCTTTTTGTTCTAGAGCTTTCAGGTGTGATAATAAGTTCCTAGTATAGGATTTCTCCAATTTCATTATGCAGGCACTTAGTGCTGTGAATTTTCCTCTTAATGCTGTTTGCATCATGTCCTGTAAGTTTAGGTATGGTGTGCCTTCATTTACATTGAATTCTAGAAAGTCTTTAATTTTTTTTTTATTTCTTCCCTGACCAAATTATCATGGAGTAGAGAGTTGTTCAATTTCCATGAATATGTGGGCTTTCTGTTGTTTTGTTGTTGTTGAAGTCTAGCCTTAGTCCATGGTAATCTGATAGGATGAATGGAATTATTTCAATCTTGTTGTATCTGTTGAGGCTTGCTTTGTGTCTAATTATTTGGCCAATTTTGGAGAAGGTTTCAGGAGATGCCTAGTAGATTCTTTTGTTTTGGGGTGAAATGTTCTGTAGACAGCTGTTAAGTCCATTTGGTTCATAACTTCTGTTCAGTTTCTATTTTAATGATCTGTCTATTGGGGAGAGTGAGGTATTGAAGTTCCCCACTATTATTGTATAAGATTCAATGTGTGATTTGAACTCTAGTAAAGTTTCTTTTACAGATGTGGGTGCTGGTGCATTTGGGGCATAAATGTTCAGAATTGAGAGTTCATCTTGGTGAATTTTTCCTGTGGTGATTATGAAGTGTCCTTCCCTACCTCCTGTGACAACTTTTGGTTGAAAGTCTGTTTTATGGGATATTAGAATGGCTACTCCAGCTCGTTTCTTGGTACTGGTCATTTGCTTGGAAAACTTTTTCCAGCCCTTTACTCTGAGTCTGACTTTGCTGCTGAGGTATGCTTCTTGTATGCAGCAAAATGATGGATCCTGTTTGTGGATCCAGTCTGTTAGCTTATGTTCTGTTATTGGGGAATTGATCCAATTGATATTGAGAGATATTAAGGACCAATGGTTGTGAGTTTCTGTTAATTTTGTTGTTGGAGGTGTTAGTGTGTGTGTGTGTGTGTGTGTGTGTGTGTGTTTCTCTTCTTTTGGGTTTGTTGGAGATGATTAACTTCTTGTGTTTTCTTCTGTGTGAACACCCTCTTTGTGTTGAAGTTTTGCTTGTAGTATCCTCTGTAGAGCTGTATTAGTAGAAAGATATTCTTTACATTTGGTTTTGTGATGGAATATCTTGGATTCGCCACTTAGGGTGTTTGAGAGTTTTGCTGGGTACAGTAGTCTGGACTGGTATCTGTGGTCTCTTAAGGTCTGTAAAACACCTGTACAAGATTTTCTGGCTTTCGTCATCTCTCTTGAGAAGTCCGGTGTAATTTTGATAGGTTGCTTTTATTCCTTACAGCTTTTAATATTTTTTCTCTGTTCTGTAAATTTAGGTTTTCTTTTTCGTTATTATATGGCAGGAAGATTTTCTTTTCTGTTCAATTAATTTGGTGTGGTATAGGTTTAGGGAAGTTTTCCTCCACGATTTTGTTGAAAATGTTTTCGGCCCTTTGAGCTGGGAAGGGTCACTCTCTTCTCTTCCTATTATTCTTAGGGATGATCTTTTCATTGCGTCCTGAATTTCCTGGATATTTTGGGTTAGGAACTTTTTACCCTTTGTATTTTCTTTGACCAATATGTCCATATCTTCTATGGTATCTTCTATGCATGAAATTCTCTCGTCCATCTCTTGTATTCTGTTGGTGACGCTTGCGTCTGTTGAGACAGGGTTTTACCTGGGCTCACTGGGTAGGTCAGGCAGGTAGGTTAAATCACTGGCCAGCAACCCAATGATCTATTTATACACACACGCAAGCACGCACGCACGCACACACGCATGCACCCTCGCTCTCATTTTTTTGGAGGGTGAGGTGCTGGGATCTGAAATCCTCAGGCTATCCTGTGCCAGGTACTTTATCCACTGAGCCATTTCTTCAGTCTGGTTTCCCCTGTCTCCCGCCCTTTTGTTTTTGCTTGTTGGTTATAGAACTTCTTTTGCAGTAGTAGTTTCTCCCTCTGTGAGAAGTCACGCATTTGTGTTTTGTCTTTCCTGAGAACTAATGTCCTTCGGTACAGCCATACAAGGACGTGTAAACAGGAAGTCGGATTATTGTTACTTGATAAATTCAGGAAACATGTGCTCTTACATTGCATATTTTTTGAGCTTTTTGTTCGTTGGATTGATTTTTGTGCTAAGGTCTCGTGGTGTATCTCTGATTGTCCTGTAACTCACTATGTATCCTAGCCTGGCTTACAACTCTCCTCACCTACCTCCGTCTACTCAGTGCTGGGATGAAAGGCATTCACTACCATGCCCAGCTTACGTTAATATTTTTACAACTATCCTAACAGTGCTAATTAGTACTTTTGGTTTACAATATTTGTTTGTTTTCTAAACGGATCTTAGCTTTGTAGCTTAGGCTGGCCTCAAAATCGAAACCCTCCTACTTCAGCTTCTGTGCTAGCACAGTAGTTGTACATCACCATAGCCAGCTCTGAAAGGGATTTCATTTCTTGTTTCTCTGCTGGTTCCAGGTCGAATCCCAGATTGTTTGGGATTATACCTGCTTGTTCTCCTTTACAGGAGCTGTTTCTCAGTGGTTCCTTTTCTCTCTTACCCTTACCATTAAAGGATACAATCCTTGGTTGTTCCATCCTTTCGGAATGTCTTTCTGCCTGTGTTTTTCTGATGTTGATAGTGAGTCAGCCGGACCTATGCATAGGCGATACCTGTGCTCAGAGCATCACATCAGGAGACCTACATGTTAGCTTACAGGTGATTCCACTAGGCTCCTAGGAGCCTAGCAATGGTTTATGTCATTACCTGCCCTCAAGTGCTTCAGGTGTGGGTTACATATAAAAGGATTGACCTGCCACAACAGTTCTCTCCCTCTCCCCTCCCCCTTTCCCCTCCCCCTCTTCCCCTCCCCCTTTCCCCTCCCCCTCCCCCTCCTCTGTTCCCTTGTGTTCCCACCTGTCTCTATCCCCCTTTCTGTCCTTCTCTGTGCTCCATCCTCTTCTCTACCCTCGCGGCTCTGCTCTGGGCTGTCTGCCTGTCTACATGTCTGTTTATCTGGCTCTACCCCTTCTCCAGGCCCTCACCACCCTCTCTTTCCCTAAATAAACTCCCTTCTATACCAGGTCTGCTGCACGGCATAACTTCTCAGCAGCACGCCTTGCCGTGTGTCTGTCAGATATCTCCTTGCCGCAGCATTGTATTTCAAAACATCGGTGCTGAGACTTGGGGGTGGGGCTCTTCCAGTGTGTCCAGGCCCACTGTGCCATGCCCCTATTTCCTCTAGGATTGGCCATGTGTAGTTGGTGCCCTTCAGTGTTTCACTGCATGGTTTTTTTAGTTTTAACTTTTAAATATCAGGCCATCTGTGAGAAAATGTGTTGTAATAAGTATTTAAGACCAAGCCTGAGATTTCTTCCCCACCTTGGTTGGTTCTTGGATAAAAAAAATACACTCAGTATTTATATTTAAAATAAGCCTTACCGCCGCCGGGTCGCGGCTGGGGTGGGGGTGGGGGTGAAGAAAACAAAAACAAAAACAAAAACAAAAACAAAAATAAAATAAAATAAGCCTTAAGCAGCACAAGAACTGGGCAGATACCTAGCCTCTATGCTATTGGATTCTACTTTCCTATTGATAACCCCAAATTATTACTTATTACTTACTATGTTGTATCTGGGCTTCTCTTAATTCCAATTGACAAGCCCACAGGACCACGTTTTTTTTTTTTTTTTTGGTTCTTTTTTTTCGGAGCTGGGGCTCGAACCCAGGGCCTTGCGCTTCCTAGGTAAGCGCTCTACCACTGAGCTAAATCCCCAACCCCCAGGACCACGTTTTTAAGGCTTGCCTAACACATGGTGGCTTCTCCTTCTCCTACTTGCACATTCTTCTCCTCAAGCTCCTCCTCTGATCCCAAGTTCAGGAAATGGAAAACCCCACTTATGTCTCTTCTGCCTAGCTATTGGCTGTGGGCATCTTTATTACCAATTGGAATCAACTTAGGGGCAGACTCACAGGGATCATGAGTAGACTTCAGGTCTTCAGGGCAGCACTTAATGTGGTTAAACTGGTCCTGAACATGATAATGGCAAGAGAGCACTGGACAAGGCACACTGCATTCCTACAAATACACTTTTACTTTACTCTGGTCATGGTACTTGGGCATCATGGGACCTAGAACCTATACTGTGAATAATGGAATGAAAATCACATTTGAGTAAACCAGTTTAGATGGAAAGTATCACTGGAGTCATCTCTGACAAATCCCACCCTCCTCCCTGGGTAAGGAAGTGCTTGCTTGCTAGTCCATCATCCTAGAAGTACCATGAGATCAGCTCTGCCTTGGTCTGCTCACTTTCAGGCGTCTGTGAGCACCGTTGACATAAACGCTTTCGAGGAGGCCTAGCCTTACCTTTCTTCCGTTTTGTTGTGATATAATATATGCATGTAACTGTTGCTGCCTCCATTCCGCACAGATAAGAGGCACCACACTTCAGTGAGCTGTGCCGAGAAGGCGGCGAATGTGGGCGAAAAGTCCCTTGTGTTCTTCTCTGTCCCAGAGCGACTTACAACCACGGCTTGACTTTCTAACATCTTTGATTCCTAATTCCCTTTACGATTTTTCACTTTTGTAAATAAGTAAAAAAATAAATAAATGAATGAATGAATGAATAAATAAATAAAAGAATCTGTGCACCGCAACAATCGATTTCTACCACTCCCTGCTCCAAGAGGATTTGAATTCTGCAAGACTCGCTGAGGAAGTATAGACTCGGGGAATTCTTATGTTCCAGACAGAATAGAACTTTATATGCTCTATCCCTTATATGGGTGTCAAAGGCATAGCTTACAGGAAGCACCGAAGAAGCCAGAATTGTTAAACATGCGTGCTTTCTGTTTTCAACAGAAGGGAGATGCCTGACTGTTTTCCATCCGGAAGGCTGTGACTTGAAAGTGCTAACTGATACTTGCTGATCTTTTGCTATTCTATGGAGCCAGTCTTCACCCTGAATCCACGCACACACACCACCCGTACCCCCATAGTTTACATGCTAATCCTGAGCTTTATCTCTCTGTGATTAGAACCCACCAGTTCCATGAAAGAGGTTCAAAGTATTTTGCATTTTTGATCAATAGAACCCATATTTCTTTTCCTCCCTAAGCCTAGAACTCATTTTTTTTTTTAAAGATTTATTGTATATAAGTATACTGTCACTGTCTTCAGACTTATCAGAAGAGGGCATCAGATCCCATTACAGATGGTTGTGAGCCACCATGTGGTTGCTGGGATTTGAACTCAGGACCTCTGAAAGAGCAGTCAGTGCTCTTAACCGCTGAGCCATCTCTCCAGCCCCGCTAGAACTCATTCTTATGGTCACGGGTCACGGGCGCTTTGCAAGGGAATTTCAATGCAGTCACTCCTAAAGCTTCGTTTTGATAATTGTAACACGGAGACTTTTTTCCTCAAAGTTTCACTGTGTTGAAATGTGTAGGAAAAAAAGTCAACAGCTTGGTTGGACTCCAAAGTTTTTGACCTTGCTCCAGCTAAAGTTGATTTCTTCTTAACTTCACCCAGATTATTTCCCTGCCAATCGTGATGCTTGCAGGCATCCCTGCAAAGGGGCTGATAATTTCCACATTTTGTACTTGCAAAATACTTTAGCAGGTGTGGAGATAAGGGATTTCTGGAGGTAGTGATCTATCTTTCCATGTTGATCTTGTGTGAATTAACGAAGGATAAATCATTTTTGAGAGGATATTATAATACATGCCCACACACATAACGAATAGGCAAAAGATTTAAACAAATCATGAATATGTTAATTAGGCAATCAGAAAAGTAATGACTCCAAATAATCAATGAATTGACAGCTAGAATTATACGAAATTAAAACAAAGGAAATAAGGGAGAAGAAAATGGGAGGAACTCTGTCAGATACATATTTAACAAGATTAATATTTAGAATGTGTAAAGTGATAAGTTCCCTCTGCCAATGAAATGAGCCAATTCAAGACAAATTAAAGTATTTAAAGGCAGGTTTATTGGGGAAAAGCTCATGGGTGGGTTTACGGACTTTATAGGAAGAGGTCAGTGTAGTTGCCATGGAGAAGGAGACAAAGGGGACCTGGAAGAGAAAGAAAGAGCATGCATGTGAAGAGAGAGGGAGAAAGAGGGAGGGGAGGGGGAGGGGAGAGGGAGGGGGAAGGAGAGGGGGAGGGAGAGGGAGAGGGGGAGGGGGAAGAGAGGGTGGGAGATATTAAAAAAAAAAAATATAAGGAAGTTGTTTCTTTTTTTTTTTTTTTTTTTTTTTTTTTTCGGAGCTGGGGACCAAACCCAGGGCCTTGCGCTTGCTAGGCAAGCGCTCTACCACTGAGCTAAATCCCCAACCGCATGGAAGTTGTTTCTTATAGGCGATTCTTTTAGGTTTCTCCCAGGGACCTAGCAACAGCTTACCTCTTTACTCATCACCATAACCTGCTTCCAGTTTCAGGGCAAATTCCATCTAGAGTCCAAGTCCTCCACATAGCTCTGGTTCTCTGCTTGCCAGAATGGATCCACCCACCCCTCTTCCATTCCTCTTCCTGGTTTCCTGCAGCTGACCTGCATTCTCCCTTCTTAGAGTCAGATTCTATTATAAATCGGCATTCCCGATTTTCAGAGTCTCACGACCACAGACAAATGATTCTCAGACATGTAAGCTCACTCTGCTCCATGCTTGAAGTTATGCCTCCCCATCATTAAAAGTCTTTTACCTCTTTCTTCGTGCTCTGCTCTCAAAAGAAAAAAAAATAGGAATATCTTAAGATTATGCTGTGAACTCTTATCTAAGGATTTATAAATTGCTCATTAGGTATGGGTTAAAATTTATATAATCTGCAACAATATTTGGCTTTATATAGCCCTTGTTAAGATATACGTATGTGTGTATGTAACTAAAATTCAGCTCTCTGTGTATGTAACTTGGATTTAAGTCTGTATATGTGTGTATATAATTTGCATGCAGCCCTCATTTTAATATATACATAAAGGGTTTCACTCTGCAGAAGTCCAGCATGCTGTTGTTGTGGAATCTGGGAACCAAGCAGACAAAAGCTATCTTAGAAAACATCAGGTGCCTACGACTTCCCACCGGGGAGCTCCACAAGGATTTGCTGAGTAAACACCCCATTCTATAAGTGTCACAACCGCAATAGGGCCAGGATCCCCCACTATCCCCTCTACAGGGCCAAAGATATCTCCCCGCCAGAGCTTGAACGTATGTCATACTTACTAGCCAAAAGATTTAAAGGTCAATATGCTTAGCCAACAAGTTTAGACTGTAACCTTGCTGATGTAATTTGTACCCCTAAAACGGTATTAAAAGTGTGTGCCTTTGTTCCTGGGGGTCGCCTCTGCCCTGATTGCAAAACGACTCCAGTGCACTGGACTAGTAAAACCTCTTGTTTTTTACATCGATCTCTGTCTCTGTGTCTCTGTGGGTGGGGACATCCTGGACGCAGGACTCAGTGGGCTTTTCTCGAGTTTTACATTGCCTCCCGTTACCAAGATAGACAACCAAGAGAGCTCACAGGCCTGATTTAAAGCATATTAAGGAACTCCGGGGTAGGTGACCTTTCTCTTACTCCATCTCTAGGGACATTCCATTACCTGGGCATCCATGTTGTTCACATGGCTTGCAGCTTGCCATGTGACTTCACCATCTTGGGATGACCACGTGGCATAAAACCCATTATAAAATATCTTAGTCCTGATAAATTCTTGTAAGTTTCAAGCTTAAGGACAAAGGCTGCCTTAGGCAAACACCAGGTGGAATTTAGTATAACACCCCGTTCCAGGAAATGAGCTAATTGACCTTAGCACGGGGCCTTCACCACCCCCTCTGCATGCCAAAGATATTTCCCCACCAACAGCCTCCAATGAATTCAAAGGACAATAGGTGGCCACCAATGAATTAAAAAAGTAATAGTCCCCACCAATGAGAAATAACTAACTCATGCTGTAACCTAAAGCCTATATCCTGAAACAATAAAAGGTTGTGGGCCTTTGTTCTTCGTGGTTGCCTCTGTCTCAATTATAGGGTCACCCCAGTGCACTGGATTATTAAAACTCTTGCCTATTGCATCGATCAGTAGTTTATTGAGCATATACAGCAGGACTCTTCAACCAGGGCCATGGTCCAGATTCAGGAACTAAACCTTGACGTTGAATTAAGTTCCTACAATGTTTTTAAACCCCAAATCCACAAACATCTGTGCCAAGTTACTTCAACAATCAGGATTTAGGGGTAGGGGATTTCCATAGGAACATGTCTTTGTTGTACATTTATCCTGTTTCCATTGGTTTGAGTATTCAACTCTGGCAGGGGACTTGCCTTGCCCAACACTCACGTCTTAACTCACCAACCAGGATGTCAGTGGCCCACATACATATCTCTTTCTGCTGAAAGAGTCAGAGTTGGGGTCAATCTGAGGCCAGTAGGAAAATTCCGCCACAGACCTCCAAGCACAAAAAGACCCCTCCCTTCCAGGGGGAGTACAGCTGGTTTAGTTGCTGGAACAGCTACGAGCTAAACTGTTGAACAAAGCCACCTGTGACTCCCCAACCAACCCCCTCAGAAAGTCCCGGATGGTCCACTGACCATGAGTCAGTTTGAAGGTCGCTTCACCCCACCAATAGTACCCTGCCTAGTTACCATTGTTCAAATTCTGCCCTTATTGTTAGAAATCTGCCTCTATCAAAGGTATATAATTCCCTGTTAGTCTGCTTAGGGTCTTCTCTTTCTGAACGGAGGCAACCCCAGCGCGTTTAATCAATAAAGCTCCTCTTGTTTTTGTGTTGATCACCACCTCTGTGAGTCTCATTCAAGGGGTCCTGGAAGGGATTCAGTTTGGACCTCATACTGCCAAGTAGGAAGTCAGTTCCCAGGGTGGTCTTGGGAACTTCAACTTAATGGACCACTACTCAAAATGGAAATCTTATTCTAAATAGTTTCTTATATTGGTGTAAGTGTCTCTCATATGTTGGGGTCCATCCCAGGGACAGCTTATACCATAAAAGCTTATACACAGGTGCAGGAAGTGCTATTGGGTGGTTGGTTTTGGTTCAAGCTTACTGTGGGTAACTATACAAAACAGTTCTTCTGACTTCTATTATGATTATATTCCCAAAGGCATAGAACATAACAGACTATGTAATCAATCTTAGCATTAGAAAGTTTCCTAGTAACAGCAGAAGCATATGAAAAGTTTCCTTACAGTGGCAGACTAGTTCCTAGGTCTTAGCATTTTACCTAGGCCTTAACATTTCATTTAGACCTTAATATTTTACCTAAGTCCTAACAATGCTTGTTTCTGACTGGTCTGGAATGTGTGAATGGATGTTATTTCTTTCTCCTGCCACCAGCTGTGGGATGTCACAGGTGAGGCAGGTACAAGAGAGAATGAGGCCTGTCATTGGACGAGAAGGAAGGATGGGTGGGAGAAAAGTTTGAAGGAAGAGGAGACAGGAGAGAAACCAGCAGAAGAGAAAATGGAAGCTAATGTTAAGATTCCACGCTGTACGTTTACAGGTTGTTATGAATGTTCTTAAGGTATGGATGTGTACAGGGCTTTGTATGTTTAGGTGGGCAATTATATCTTATCAATTGGATCAGAGGTTACTGTGTTCTTTCTTATGGAGAATTGTGTTTAGGAGGGTGTGTGGTGACAGAGGGGTCACCACTGAGTTGGGATGTGTGTTTCTGGCATGGAAACCTGCCATGGGAACTAGATAGGTAGAGAGATTGCTGCCAGGCTCAGAGAGAGGCCTTCTGCAGTGTGATATGGGATGGAGCAAAGCAGGTGAGAGGCTTTGCTACTGAGATTAAGATGTCTAGCAGATATCTAGGGGCACTGTGGTGTCGGACCTAGTGGGGGATTAAAGCATTTTATTTTTATAATTTTACAACAACACCAGCCACCTAGGCTATCAATTCACTGGCTACAGGATCAAATATAATAGGAATTCAAGTATTATTTAAATATGTACAATTTTGAAGTTGTTTTATACTATTCTACTTTATTGCCAGTTCTGAAAATGGGTTATTTGCTCAAGTTTTTGAAGCACAGGGTCAAAACCATAATTATTGATTTATAAATTACTGGATTAATCCTAACAGTGATCCCCCCCTCCAAGGTCTCCAAGAAGTTATGGGCACAACAAGGAAGGATCCTATCTGGATTGTGGTACGCCAACCACTGGGTAAGACTGAGCTAATGCTGTGCCTGCTGCCAGAGCCAGGACTGAACTGTGGACAAGCAAAGGACACCCAGAGAGTTAATTATCTCATGTTGCCTAAAACAAGGTGAGGTCATTTCTCCCATGTTCCTTTTCCATAGAAAACTCAACTTCTCATGTGATGGCCAAAGACTGCTTCTGCCTACATCGCCGTGGAGACCATATGAACCTGGGACAACCGTCAGGGTAGTAGACTCTGGACTAATCTCTATCATTTTAGTTAGTATATGGCATTTAGATTATAATTTATCCTTCTCAGTTCTCTGATCACATTGATGGCTAACCTAACTATAGTTTGACAGCTAGAGAACAATAAACAACTAGCTCCTTACCTCAATGTAATCCACCGCGGTGTCATTTCATTGGTCAATTCGTTAGCTAATTAAAACCACTAGATCTCTTATTTAAAAAGAAAACCAGGTTTGCCTTGCTCACAGGCTTCATATTAAAAGATAAACAGGTTTCAAATTTCTATTATACCTTTATCTAAATGAACTCTCTTTACAGTGACTTCCTGTGCCTCATTTATAGCAAAAAACTGGATAGAAAAGTGTAACGTTTATGTACGGTTTGTGGACATGAAATGTTAGGTTATGAGGGTCTAAGAAAACGTTTTAGGGTCTAAGAAGGTGTTTTAAGGTTCGTGAAATAAAGTGAAAACTTAACTGGTATAAAAATTGATTTAAGATACATAAAAGAAATGAAAAATACTTTAGATTTCTTTCCCCACGCTATGCTCCTGCTGTATTAAGACTTCAAAACTTCAGAGTTCTACCATTGATCAATAAAATTCTGATAAATTATTAGTGCAGCTCTGATAAAGCCTTCCACTATATGAGCCACTATCATAATCCCAAGTTCAAGATTTTAAATTCCCTAAGGTTGTCTTTTAAGTACAGACTTAAAAATATTTCTCATTGTACCAAATTTAAATAGTGATGGTTTGCATTTGCTTGGCTCAGGGAGTGGCATTATTAGAAGGTGTGGCCTTGTTGGAGGAAGTGTGCACTGTGGAGGTGAGCTTGGAGACCCTCCTAGCAGCCCAGGGATATTCAGTCTGTTCCTGGCTTCCTTTGGGTGAAAATGTAGAACTCAGCTCCTCCTGCACCATGCCTGCCTGGATGCTGAGATGCTGCCATGCTCCTGCCTTGATGATAATGGGTTAAACCTGTAAACCAGGAGGCTGGAGAAATGGCTCAGTGGTTAAGAGCTCCGACTGCTCTTCCAGAGGTCCTGAGTTCAATTCCCAGCAACCACATGGTGGCTCACAACCATCTGTAATGAGGTCTGGTGTGTCTGAAGACAGCTACAGTGTACTCGTATACAATAAACAAACAAACAAACAAACCAGCCCCATTTAAATGTTGTCCTTTATAAAACTTACATTGGTCATGGTGTCTGTTCACAGCAATAAGACCCTAACTAAGACAGATGTTGGTACCAGGTGTGGGGTATTGATGTGATAGGCCTGGCAATGCTTTTGTTTAGAAGAACATGGATTTTGGGACTTTGCATTTGGAAAGCAGTGGAATGCTTTAAATGGCACTTCATGGGCTATCTTAGTAGGAATGTAGAAGACTTTGTTACTGAGAGTAATCTGGCTCGAGATGGTTCAGTGAAGAAGAATTTCAGAATGTGGCCTAAAGACTGTTTTTGTGGTATTTTGGGGGAAAAAAATGTGGCTACTTTTTACCATTGTCCAAGGAGTGTGCCTGAGGTTAAGGTGAAGAGATTTAGATTAATTACTTTGAAAAAGGAAGTCTCAAAACAGCCTGGTGTAAATTCTGTTATGTGGTTACTAAAATTCACTCATGAAGAGCCTTTTAATGAAAACAGGGAAGTTGAGAAAGGAAAAATACAAAATATACGACACCCGGAAGTGACATGGAGCTGAATTCTGTGTTCAAGAATATTAAATCGAGGGGTTGGGGATTTAGCTCAGTGGTAGAGCGCTTGCCTAGCAAGCGCAAGGCCCTGGGTTCGGTCCCCAGCTCCGAAAAAAAAAAAGAAAAAAAAAAATGAGTACATAGAAGAATATTAAATCGAATTAAGGGAATAATGACCTTGGGGCAAGATCCTACCCACCTAAATTAGCTCCAGGCAACTAAGTACAAACCTTTAATCTCAGGAGACAAAGACAAGCAGATCTCTGAGTTGTAGGCAGCCTAGAACAAAGCAAGTTCTGGGTGAAGAAAAACTTAAATCCGTGTGTGGTGGTACACACCTTTAATCCCAGGAGACAGTCATGCAGATCTCTAAATTCAAGGTCAATCTACAGATCGAGATCCAGGACAGCCACGTTTAGGCAGTGAAGGAGTTGGAAAAGAGGAAGCTGGTGATAATGTGATAGAACAAGGGGGCCATGTTCCAGCTCCTGCAAGCCACAGAACTCAGCAGCTTCATCCATGCATCTCTGACTTTATATTCAGGAGGAGAAGGAGACTATAGGGACAATTGATGCTGGTTAGCTGGAGTTAAGAGAGAGATCAGCATTTCTGAGGTGAAATCTTCTGGGAAGTAGTTTTTGAGAGCTATGTTCCAGAGATGCCAAGGTCGTACCTCCCGCTGTGGCTGGACTTGGTAATGTGTAACAGTCACCGGGGATACTGGTTTTGAAGGCATGAAAGGGTCATGAAGAGCAGCTGAGTCTGGGCCCTGTGAAACGCTGTGGAAGGCCATTGGTGAAGGTGCACCCTCAGTTGCAATTGATGGACCCGGACTGAAGGGGTCATGCAAAGGAGTTGAGACTTGGCACCATGAAAAGAACTAGAAGGGGCTACGGTGAAGCCTAGATACAACGGAAGACCCCAGTGTATCGGAGATGCCAATGCCAGGGGATGATCACCAAGAACAAGAGAAACAGTTTAGTGTGGCTCGACCTGAAGTTAAACTGTTACAGAGGGCAGAGCTGGAGAAGTGAAGCCAGCCCTTTAGAGGATCCTGTGTGGATCCCAGACATTGAAACAAGTGTAACATTGAAGCTGCCTTGGAGCCCCAAAGATGTTAAAGATGCCAGAGCCATGGGCTATCTGTTGGGAAAAGTTGTTTACAGGGAGTGGAACCAGCTCAATAGAAAGAAGTTTGTTACAGTCAACACAGATGAAAAAGGAGTTGAAGATCTGAAGATCCCTTTAACATCAGACGTGGAGATGGCAGAGTTTGGAGTTTGCCGAGCTGGTTGCCTGTGTTAATTCGGGGATTACAGTTAAGTGATTAGATGGATCTTGGAAGAGACTTTGAACTTTCGACTTTTAACATTGTTGACACTGCTATAGACTCTTGGAGACCTTGGAACTCAGCTTCTCCTGCACCATGCCTGCCTGGATGCTGCCATACTGCCACCTTGATGATACTGGACTGAACCTCTGAACCTGTAAGCCAGCCCCAATTAAATGTTCTCCTTTTAAGAGTTGCCTTGGTCATGGTGTCTGTTCACAGCAATAAGACCTTAACTAAGATATATATGGATACATTTTTCTTGATAGAGGGAAGAAACCTCTCTTTCACAGCATACAGTCATACTGAAAATCAAGACCAAAGAAGCTTTTGTCCCTTCTCCTCTATAGAAGCTTTCACCTTAAAGAGTGTTTACACTTTTCACAAAAAAAGAATTGTTTAGCAAGCTTCTATTATGACACAAATATGCATGCCGACTGTCTTTTTCTACAATATGGACTTCAGTAAAGATTGCAAACAATGGTAGTGCTAATATGTCTAAAATTTATCTTTTAGTAAACTTAAAGAAACTTTATGTAAGCGTCAAGAAATCTGCAGGTAACTCCTTGGTGTATTATGTTTTATAACAATAAACCTAAGAGATTTTATCTTCTGCCTCTATCGTGCACATGTGTTTCAGTATCCTGCCAAGTTCTTGCATTTCCTTGAGATCTACATCCAGGTCAGCTCCACAATGGCTACCCACAGTGCTCCAGTCTCACCTCGAAGACAGTCTCAAAGGCACCTGCACCTTCCTAGCCACAGATACACTCACCAATCCTGGACAGCAGTGAAGCAGCCAGCTTTTCCAGGACTTGGGAGTCCCCAAAGACAGTGTCACCCTCAGTCAGCAGGAAGTAGTCTAAAGAACACAACACCCTCACTCCCACCTCACCATAACTCCTCCTTAGTTCCTCATTTTTAATTAAACAAGAAGGAATGTTAGCTTACAGGTGCTTGGCTTGGCTGCTTGGCTCTTCCCAGGAACCTAGCAACAACTTCCATCACCATTTGCCACCATTACACTGCCAGGTGAGAGAGTGCACAAAAGAACTGCTTAGCGTAGTACTATGTCCAGTTTGCTGAGGAACTGCCAGACTGATTTCCACAGAGGTTGTACCAGCTTGCAATCCCACCAGCACTGGAGGAGTGTTCCTCTTTCCACACATCCTCCCCAGCATCTCCTGTCACCTGAGTTTTTGATCTTAGCCATTCCAATTGGTGTGAGGTAGAATCTCAGGGCTGTTTTGATTTGCATTTCCCTGACGAGTAAGGATGTTGAACATTTCTTTAGGGGCTTCTTGGCCATCTGATATTCCTCAGTTGAGGATTCTTTGTTTATCTCTGTATCTCATTTTTTATAGGATGGTTTGGTTCTCTGGACCCAGCTATACCACTCCTGGGCATGTACCCAAAAGATGCTCCAACATATAACAAGGACACATGCTCCACTATGTTCATAGCAGCCTTATTTACAATAGCCAGAAGCTGGAAAGAACCCAGATGTCCTTCAACACAGAAATGGATACAGAAATTGTGGTATTTACACAATGGAGTACTACTCAGATATTAAAAAACCAATGACTTCATGAAATTCTTCACTAGAAAATATGATCCTGAGTGAGGTAACCCAGTCACAAAAGAACACACGCGGTATGCACTCATTGATAAGTGGATATTAGCTCAAAAGCTCGGACTACCCAAGAAACAATTCACAGATCATACGAATCTCAAGAAGAAGGAAGGACAAATGTGGATGCTTCAGTTCTTCTTAGAAAGGGGAACAAACATCCTCACGGGAGGAAATACAAGAACAAAGAGTGGAGTAGGTACTAAGTAAAGGCCATCCAGAGACGCCCCACCCGGGGATCCAGCCCATATGCAGCCACCAAATTCAGTCACTATTGCTGATGCCAAGAAGGAAGTGCTTGCTGACAGGATCCTGATATGGGTGCCTCCTGAGAGGCTCTGCCAGAGCCTGACTGATACAGATTAAGATGCTTGCAGCTAACCATCAGACCCCAATGGAGGAGTTAGAGAAGGACCTGAAGGGTTCTGCAACCCCATAGGAAGAACAACAGTATTAACCAGACAGACCTCCTAGAGCTCCCAGGGACTAAGCCACCAACCAGAGTACACAGGGAGGGACCCATGGCTCCAGCCACATATGCAGCAGAGGATGACATTGTCTGGCATCAATAGAAGGAGAAGTCCTTGGTCCTGTGAATGCCAGGTAGGTGAATGCCAGGGTGTTGAGGTGGGAGTGGGAGGGTGGGAGGGGGAGCATCTTCATGGAAGTAGGGGGAGGGGGTAACAGGGAAAGGGGATAGCAATTAAAATATGTAAACTATCCAATAAAAAAAATGAAAAAAAAAACTGCTCACCACCCTAGCTCTTCCTCTCTGTTACTAAATGTTCCCAGCTCTGTTATCTCTCTCTCTCTCTCTCTCTCTCTCTCTCTCTCTCTCTCTCTCTCTCTCTCTCTCTCTCTCTCTCTGTGTGTGTGTCTGTCTGTCTCTCTCTCTCTCCTCCTCTCTTTCCTGTCTCCCTTTTCTATCTTCATGGCTCTGCTCTCATCTGTCTGCCTGACTCATGTCTACTCATTTTCCTCTATTCCAGGCCCTCACTCCCTTCCCTTCCCCCAAATAAACCACCTTTACACCAGATCTGATGCACAGTGTAATTTCTCAGGGGGATACTTTGGCATGGGCCTGCCAGGTAACCCCTTGGTGCATTACGTTTTGTAACAATACATCTAACACAAGATTAATGTTCAGAATATAAAGTGATAAATTATCTCCACAGAAGAAATGAGCGAGTTCAAGAAAAATTACGGTATATAAAGGCAGGTTTATTGAGAAAGAGCTCTCAGGCGAATTCACCAACCTCATAGAAGGGGGTCAGTGAAGTCGCCAAGGGGAGGAGGGAAACAGAAGAAGAGAGGAAGAGGAGTGCACAAACATAGAGAGAGAAAATGCTGAAGGGCGGAGGGATGAGAGAGAATGAGAGAGAGCAATGGAACACAATCCAGCGAAATGTCTGGTTTATACAGGAAAGAGCTGGGCTAGAAAGTTCGGCATAGAGGGTGGGGTATGCCAGCCATGCCCTGTAACAGGTAGGGACTGAGGGATGCTGGGAGAACCTGAAGATAAGGTACCTTGGTGTGTCAGCTGCTTTTTCTAGGTGTGAAATCCAAGATAAAGAATTAAAAAAAAAGTCAAATGCTAAAATCCCCAATAATATAATCAATAAGTGGCTAAGTGAATTGGGTAGACAATTAGCAAGAGGAACAAATGACCAGTAAATATATTAAAACTTCTTCAACATGCTCAGTCAGCAGGGCCAAAAACCACCATAGAATTCCAGTTCACCCCAGAACTGCTATCCTCAAGAACACAGACCCATGCTGGTAAGAATGTGACAGAGAAGCCCCTTTTGTACCATTAGAATGAAAGTAAGATGGTGAAGGCCCTGTGGAAGTCATTGGGGAGATCCTAAGAACCAAACAAACAATCCGGCTGTATGTATCACTCTGGCAATCTACCAGGACCATGGCATACCACAGAGACCGCTGCATGCCAACACTTAGTGTGTCTACTCCTAACAGTCAAGCTCTAGAGTCTGCCTTCGTGCCCATCAACAGATAAATGCATAAAGAAAATGAGGGCATTCACAATGGAATTTTATTCAGAGATAAAGAAGAATGAGAATTGTCACTTGCAGAGTTGGAACGGGAGTGAAATAAGTTAGATTCAGAGAAGCTAATATTATGTTTCTCTCATGTGCAGAATACAGAACCTAAAATAAGAGAAAGGAGACGTTTTGTAACAAGGAAGAGGGCTAGAAGCAGGGAAGGGGGTCGGGGTGGGGAGCTAGGGAGGGTTGGGGCTGAGTCTGATCAAAGAAATGTATGAAAATGTCATAATGAAGCCTGTGATTATGTAAATCGAATATATCCTAATTTTAAAAGGTGATCGACTTCATTAGTCTTTAGATTAATGTAAATCAAAGCCACAAGGTGTCACTGCATGCATATTAGAATGGGTCAAATTGACTGGTGGGCTGTGGATGTAGCTCAACGGTAAAGGGCTTGCCTAGCATGTATAAAGCCTTGAAATTTTAAATTATTACTACTTCTTTTCAAGGTTCAAATATGATTACATCATTTCCCTTTTCCTTTCCTCCCTCCCAACTGTCCTACAGATCCCCCTTTGTTCTCTTTCAAAAAAGTTCTTGAATTTTATTACCTGTATGGGAAGGGGGAAAAACAAACAAACAAACAAACAAACAAACAAACAAACAAGGATCCTCAGGGCCCATGGTGGGGGCCTGAAATTCCCAAATTCTTGTTAATTCGAGGAGAGTTGTGAGCCCAATGCCAGTGTCAACAACATAGTCAGGCCTTATGTAAAAACCCAACCCAAACAACCAACACAAAATCTGAGCACCCCAGGTTTTTACAATCGGCTATTGCTGGCGATATAAAATGATATAACCAGTGTGCAAAACAAGTTGACAGTTTCTTTAAAAGGTTACATAAATTTTATCTTGTGGGTCCTGTTATTATTATTCACAAGAAATGAGAGCATATAAAACTACAAGTGTTTGCAGATGACTAGCTATAAGGGCTAATTTATAATAGTCCCAAACTTGGAACAAACTAAACATTCATTGATGGGTGAATGAATAAACAAATCAAAATATGTCCCCATGATAAAATACCAAATTATGATGTTTAAGAAAATAATGGGGCTGGACAGATGGCTCAGTGGTTAAGAGCACTGACTGCTCTCCCAGAGGTCGTGAGTTCAAGTCCCAGCAACCACACGGTGGCTCACAACCATCTGAAATGGGATCTGATGCCCTCTCCTGGTGTGTCTGAAGACAGCGACAGTGTACTCATACTCAAAATAACTGTTCTGAGAGAAAGAAGTCTGACAAAAATAAATAGGTGAATAACTTCATTTGGTGAAATTCTTCAAGATTTATATGTACAGAAAGTAAATCAGAGGGAAAGGCATTGAGAAGGAGCCTAAGAGAGGAGAATCTTGTGATGATATAAACATATATTCAATTATCTTTTATGAGCATCATGTAGTACCAAACTGATCAAACTATACATATAATACATACATATGTAAATACATATATATATATATATCATATAAGTACACATACACATATACACATGCAATAATTAGTCAAAGGAAAAGAGGCCATGAATTTGAAGAAAAATGTGAAAGGGTATATGGGAATGTTTGAAGGGAGGAAAAGAATGGGAGGGGGATATTATAATTAAATTATAATTTCATAAGAAACAAACAAAAAAGAGACACCTATACCTCTAACCTTTAATGTCTCTAGGGTATGCATTGAGCTAAATTTACAAAATCTGAGGGTAGTCTGTTCAAAAGGCCCAGAAATACCGTTTTGGGGAAACCAAATTGTTCACTTGGCCACTGTGCCCTGAGGCTGCTTATATAAACAAGGAATATGTAAGGGGAATTTAGATGTCAAAATCAAAACATTTGTCATGTTAACACAGTGCAGGAGAGCATACATACATATCAGTACAGGAGTTAATGAATTAACTGAATGAGATTAAGCAATCCAGCCCAGGTGTCCTGCTTCTACATGAACTCCGGAGAACTGAAGGCTTTCTTTCCTTTGTTTTTTAGATTTATTTATTTATAAGTACACTGTGGCTGTCTTCAGACACACCAGAAGAGGGCATCAGATCTCATTGCCGATGGTTGTGAGCCACCATGTTGGTGCTGGGATTTGAACTCAGGACCTCAGGAAGAGCAGTCAGTGCTCTTAACCACTGAGCCATCTCTCCAGTCCCCGAAGGCTTTCTTTCCAATGAGTGCATCCACTGCTGTCTGCAAATACAGGGACGTGCGAATGAACTATGCTACCTACAGGATTTCAGAACTGTTTCACTCCTGTCCTGGTCATACAGACCTCTGCTTCCCTCTGTGTTGCACACTCAGATGCTGAGGACATGTGGAACTGGAACGGAAGTGTGGTAAGGAAAGGCATCCTTAGGCTGCCTGATCCACTGTGGCCTCTTCTACTGCAGACCTTGTGACCAACAGTCAGCTGTCACAGGTGCCTGCCCCAGCTTTTGTCCATCTGTGGTAGCTGGTTTTGACACATTCAAGATGGATACACTACTGAAGCTGGTAAGAACAACCACGGGCCATTTTGTGAGCTCTGACTGTCACATATTCACATAGCTTTTGAGTTCTTTGAAATGAAATTTTTTTGTTGTTTTTTTTTTTTTTTAAGATTTATTTATTTTATGTACAGCATTCTGCCTGCATATGTGATTACAGGCCAGAAGAGGGCACCAGATCTCATTACAGATGGTTGTGAGCCACCATGTGGTTGCTGGGAATTGAACTCATGACCTCTGGAAGAGCAATCTGTGCTCTTAACCACTGAGCCATCTCTCCAGCCCGAAATGAAATTTTTTTAATAGTAAATATAAACTTGCTATTTTGGAGTTCCTCACAGGCTATTATTTAAAACAACTTTTTTTAAAAAATTTTTTTAAGATTTATTTATTTTATTATTAGATGGCTGTGAGCCACCACGTGGTTGCTGGGATTTGAACTCAGGACCTCTGGAAGAGCAGTCAGTGCTCTTAACCACTGAGCCATCTCTCCAGCCCTTAAAACAACTTTTAAGATTTCATTTGTAACATGTGTTTGTGTGTGTGTACATGTGTAAAAACCCCAGAATTACCATATTTTATACAAGGGCATCCATTCCATCAACAAGCAAAGGATCAAAATGAGGTACAAGTAAAAAGCAGCCTTCATTTACCATGGAAGGATTAACAAGGACCCAGGAAGAATATAAAATTCCATTTGTGATTATCTGAGTGCTGGGGCCCATAACACCAATTACTAAAGTCGTATGTAATATTTTGTAGTATAGAAACACTGTTAATTATGACGTCAGAAAATTCATAAAATAGAGCAAGACTGAGTTAGTTAGAACACAATGGTCTGAGTGATACTGAAGTCCCTTAATCATTTATTCCCCTCCATTAGGGGATCTGGGCAAGAGGGGTGGGCCTCAGGCATGGTAGGTTCAGTAGTTAAGCAGTTTTGTCAGACATACATCAGTTTTCTTCCATCCAGAGTTAGCCCTATCAAAAGGATGTGTATCAACTTGGATACCAAGCTTCCTTCTGCTTATGTAGTAGGGGAGGAAAAAGCTCAGTGAGGTATATGCCTTTATCAGTAACTTGGCTACCCTCGATCACAGGCCCAGCCTAGGAGAGTAGCTATGGTCACAGAAGAGCCATTTAGTCCTTAGTTCAGCATCTGTAAGTGCTCTTTTTAGTACAGAAAATGGCTTATACTCATTGAGATAGTGACCCAGTCAGTCCTTGAGGTTGCTGCTGGTTATCGCTCAGAAGCTGTTGGGTGTTTTTGTTTGTTTGTTTGGTTTGGTTTTTGACTATTCTTCTGACAGAATGGCTTTCTACACCAGGGTATTGTCCAATCACCATTGTCTTACTTGTCATATAAAAATCCCAAGAAGCTCAAATTAATTCAAACCAACTCCTCCACCTTCCAGGTGAGGGAAGGGCTGTTTTCAGAAACGTGGTCTATGTGTATGTGAGAAATGGCACCTTTCAGCCATAGCATGGTAGGAAGGAAATGGGGTGGGGGTGGGGGGAGGTGAGTAAGGATAAGGGCTGGGAAACCACAGCATTCACCATGGACCCACACAGTATAAATAATACAAGACTTGATAACCTTTTGTCAGACATGTAAATGATACTTCAGAATTGCCTCAAAAGAATTGATTGAAAAATACTTAAAATGTCAAAGAAGTTTACCAAGCCAAGAAAGGACACCGTCCAACAGGGAGGATTATGGTTAAGTAAAACACACTGAGGGGTTTGCCTATTATCTTATACGTACAACATATGAGTGTGTGATCGTCTATCACACATTCCTAAAACTTTAACGTATTCAATAGAGGGTAAAGAGACGCTATGCTTACACATGGGTACCAAGGGAAGCCTCCTCCATGTCAGGCGCTGACTACAGTATGTACTCTTTATGAGCGAGCACAGCGGTGACGCCAGTTTTACAGATGAGAAAATTGAGATGTGAAAGGATAAGTAATCCTCTGAAAACACAGCTTGCAAGCCTGAATCTACGATGCAGTCCTACGTGTGCTAACTGATTCAGCGTCTTGCTCTAGTTTACAAAATGTTCAACATTATAATTCTTAGAGTTGTACATACAAAGTATTACACGAGGTGCCAGTAACCACATAGCACAAATAATTACCTTCGATTACAACTGAACCCCTCCCTTCCTGCCTATCAACACCACCGCCGCCGCCATAGGGGCTTATCGGGGCTCATTCAACAACCCTAGCTGGCTTGGGACTTGTTATATAGGCCAGGTTGACTTCAAACTTGAAGCGGTCTTCCGGCTTCTACATCTCAAGGTAGTGGGGTTACTCTAGCACCTGACTCAACCCCGGGGCTTACATTCTGAAATCCAGAAATACTTGCAGAATGCTCTGGAGGGAGGTGGCAGGCTGCCTCACCCCCCTCACCCCCGCTCCCCAACTGGAGCCAGGATTAGGTACTGACCACAACCAAATACCAATTTCCAAACACAAAACAAATGCAAAGAGATCTGTTATTAAGCAAGGCAAAGGGAGGAAGGGTCTGAATCTGAATTGGGCATAACAGCAGCAAATAGCCTGGCAAGTGTAGATTTTCAGAGGGACAGAGGAGGTCTGTGTCAGAGCGAGCTAGGGTGTATTGCTAAGTTCCGTTTGGGCATTTCAATTAGGTTAGTCAAATGAATGGATTTTGATTCCTGGACCTTGGGGTTTTGGTCTTTGGGTCTTGGTAATGAGTCTCAGGAATGAGTCAGTGGCCAAATCAGGGAATGGCCCTTGGTGGCTAGCTTTAGGGATGTAATCTAACAGTTAAGCAAGGTGAAAGAAGGTAAAGGCAAAAACTCTTGGTTCTGTTTTCCATGCTCGGATGTGTTTGCCGTGGTTTGGCCTTTTAGAGCCCTTCAACAGTGACTGCTGAATTTTGCCTGTAAGTTCCAAAAGATACAAAGTTTATTATAACTGAAATAGGCATAATGGAAAAAAAACAATCTTAAAACGAGCTCTTGCTAGTAAGGCAAGGGTTTCTTCCTTCCTTCCTTCCTTCCTTCCTTCCTTCCTTCCTTCCTTCCTTCCTCCCTCCCTCCCTCCCTTTCTTCCTTCCCATCTGTCTGCCTGTCTGTCTGTCTTCCGAGTGTCTCACAGTATAGCCCTGGCTGAACTGGAAATCTCTATGTAGAGCACGCTGGCCTTCAGCATGCAGAGATCTGCCTGACTCTGCCACTGGAATTAAAGGCATGTGTCACCATTCCTGGTTGCTCTCCGCTGTTTCCATGTTGTATTCTATCTTTAAGTAGCTGACTGTCCTGTCAGGTCCTGACCTATTAAAAACTCTGGTAGTAATAACATGTTAGGACTTATTACAGTGGTTACTGTTGGTATCAGGAACCACTCTCACCTCCAGCAAGTGATATCGCCTGGTCACCTGCACATCTGTTGCCATGGCAACGGCCATACAGTCCCAGCATAACTTTGGTTCGGCTCCCACCTTCAACTGGGAGCAGTTACGTCACGTTTCAAATAAAAAGGCAGAGCCTTTCTGACCCGTTCCTCTTCTTTCTCTCTCTTCGCCCTCTCTTGCCCCTCTCCCCCCTCCACTGTCCCAATAAACCTTCTCTACATGGGACGGTGTTGGCTTGATGTGGTTTGTCCCAACACTAGCTGTGATTTCTATCCCAACAGTTACAAAGAAGCCTGTACCTGCTTTGCAGTTGTTTTAGTCTGTTTAGCTCCGTTTAGTTCCATTTATTGTTGCATCGAGGTTTTGCTACACCACTTTGTGCTCCTGCTGGGCCACACTTCCAGGCACCTGCCCACGGAATCTTTGGATCCGAATGAAAAGCACAAGCGCATTAGCTTATTTTTAACATGCTTTACTAGCTCAGTGGTTGGGCTAGCATGGCCTTCTCTCTGGTACTCCTAGCTCAACACCTTCAAAATCTACTTTGAACTTTGCTTCCCTGTTACCTTCTGTGAAGAAGTTTCTGGGCAGCCCTCCCGGGGGCCACTTTACCTTTACTCCTACATTTCAGATGATCTGCAGCTCTAAATCTGTCTCCCTCCCCGTCTCCCACACCGATCCTCTTTCCCCCTCCTGCTTCTTAGTCTGTGTAACTCCAAGGGTCCCGCCCAATCTCCCTTTACCCAGCCATTGGCTGTACAGCAATTCTTTATTGCCAATCAAATCCAGCTGGGGGCAGGCTTCCTTTAGCCTGCATACCTGACAGTGCAAACAGATTTGGGGGGGGGGTGGGTAACACAATTAGCAAGAGAACACCAGTCGCTACAGTTTATCAAATGGGATTTATTCCTCATAGTTCTGGGTGGCATAGAATGTCAATGTGTCAACAGACGTGGTATCTTATTTTTGATTCTTGCTGTGTCAGCACATGGTGGAAAGGGCAAGGCTCTGCTGGAGGATTCTGAGCTTATTCACTGCGCTCTGCCTGTAGACCATAGCAGTCGCCATTCTGACCAGCACTTCTGAAAGAACAAGGCAGCGGCAGGCTGGAGGGTCGAGGTGAATTTAACTCCCTGGTTTTGGTACCAGATGAGTGAAGAAAAGAAATAAAAAGGAGAGGAGAGGAAAGGGCATGACTGCTTCTATGTATGGTGGAGGAGAAAGTTTATTATAAATATGTAGGAGAGCATAGTCAGAGGAAGGGACATCAGGGGGGGTCCAGAATGGTCATGACCCTGAATCATGTGGGGAAATAGGGAGGGGAAGGGAGAAGGGAGAGAGGAGAACGAGGTACAGCAGGAGGAGGACAAAAGAAGGCAGGGGAGTGAGTAACCAAAATATCTGTCTGGATTATGTAGGGAAGGGCCTCTGAGGAAAGGGCAGCCCAGTCTCTGGGCTAGAAAGTTCAAGGTAGAGGCTGGTATATGTCAGCCATGCCCTTTAACAGGTAGGGACTGAGGGATGCTGGGAAAACCTGGAGGCCAGACCCACTTTGATATGTTAAATAGGTAATCAGCTGCTTGTGTCTGGTTTGAAACTTAACCGGAGGGAAAACCGTAGCTCTAAGGCAAGCTGACCTCAGACTTTCCATGGATCCCTGAAGCATCTTCAGTTGTGAGCCATTAATGGAGATGAAGATCTATCAGGCAGCGGCAAACAGCTAAAGCCCTGAAGGTCAAATGTCTGGGTAAGAAGGCATGGAGGGAAAAAGGGGGAGCCTGGGTGCAGAACTGTTGCCCTCCAGTGAGCACCGGTGCTTATATGAAGAGTTGAAGATGCCCCACAAGAGAGGGCAACATGAGAGCAATGGGAGAAAGGGAGTCATGGGATGGTGGGTGCATGATGGGTGGGTGCAAAGAGGGAGCAGCTATATTTATGACTCCATTCATTCTATCACCATATCCCTGCCTCCTCCGTCCTCCTCCTCTTTCTCTTTTCCTTTTCCTCTCCTCCTCTTCCAACTTCATTCCCTTCCCCTGTATGCAAGCATGTGTGTGTGTGTATGTATGAATGTATGTATGCATGTATGAATGTATGTATGTATGTGTGGTGTGAGTGTATGATGGGGCGCACATGTAACTGTGCACATGCAGCTATATGCATGTGGAGGTTAAAGGTCAATACTGAGTATCTTGCTTGCTTGCTCTCTATCTTATGTACTGGAGAAGGGTCTGTCCTTGAGCCTGGAGACAACTGATTCAGTTAGCCTAGCTAACCAGCTTATTCTGAAAGTCTCTGGTCTCTACCCATCTAGGGAACAGGATCAAAGGTGGGTCAAAACCACCCAGTTTTTACTCAGGTGATGGAGATCCTAATTCCAGTCCTAACATTTTCCGCAAGCTTGAACAGCGAACATTTTACCCGCTAAGGCATCCCCCAGGCCCCAGCCCTGTGTTTTTTTTTTTGGGTCGTGAATTGAACTGGATTACTGCTACATTACTTGGTTTGGGTAAGTCCTGTGCTTTAAACTCCATGTTTGGCTATCTGTCTTGGTTCACTTCTGAGGCTCCAGGAGGCACAGGTCCACTTGAAATCCTACCGAGGCTTAGAGACATAAAGCCCAGCAAGCCCTTGCCTCTGCTGGAAAGTTGGTACTTAATGCTTTCCATGGACCAAGTGCATATTTTACATGTTCCGGAATCTTTGGGAATTTTTTTTTAAAAGGAAGTGTTTTCCTTCATTTTGCAGATCAGAGGAAGATAAAAACAAACAAACAAACAATTACCTTTGGCAAATGGCAATGCAAGAACCCAGGTTTAACAGAGATCCCTATACCTCACCTGTCTGCAGGGCCCCAAAGGGCCTTGGGCTCATTCTCCATACCCGATTCTCCTGGGCAGTTTTCACTGTCTAGATAGAAGAGGAAGTCGGGTGAATCCGAATCTTTTCCTGTCATTTCCTTCTCATTCAAATTTTGTTAAAAGAAACACGTAACTCTATACTAACACAAATATTGTTAGAGACAATTCAAAGCAAGAAAAATTAAGGGATTAAGGATGCTACCCCATCGTTTAACTCAGAAACAGGTGCCCTCAATCCCGGGTCAGGATTACTGGGTGACTACCAAGTTCTTACTCGTTTTTTTCTGCTCACTGCCATGCGGTCCCTCTCCTGTACTTCCTTACCAGCCTCTAGGTTTAACTCGCACCTGTCGTAGGGTTATTGGGGAGTCCCGTGTCCGCTCTGCCACAGGGCTCGGGCCGCTTGGGGAGGCAGGTTAGGTTAAGGAGGCAGGATGCAGGAAGTTGACCCGGCTTACCCCACTCCCCTGCCTGGCCTGTGTCGGGCTGTGGAAAGAATCCCGACACTGCTCTGGGGATGGGGAAGCGTGGTCCATGGTGCAGGACACAGCCAGAGCTGGCTCCCTGGACCTGCAAGGAGGTCTATCCTTGGGCATCCAGGAACCACTGGGATGTCACAGAGGAGCTGATAATGGACTGGGTGCTACAGGCTTGGGGGTGGAGGTGGCTGGGAGTGCAGGGAAGCCTTCCTTGGGAGATTAAATGGCGACTCTGTAGGTAATGGCCTTCCCATGTGGTTCCCCATGGCAGATCCTGATGAAAAGAGACAGTTCATGGTTTTAAGGCATTTATTGTCATGATGGAAAGTGGATGAGTAAAACCGTACCTCACTTCTCAGATTGGGCATGCGACTAAATACCTTTTGCATGGAGGAGTGTCTGGAACGAAAAGGTTACTGGCTAAGCCTCTAGGCCCGTAGATACCTTATTATAATGGAGATCTGTCTTGAGCCTATGTGACCTGTGGTCATGTCCTCTACCTGTGGAGGGGCTGTGGGCATTGCTTTTATGTGACTGATGGCCACGAATCTATGGAGGGCTGCGGCTAGTTTCCCGGAAGTCAGGCGATGCACCTACCATCCCTTTCAGGGTCACCGGGGATTCAAACCTCCTCAACCAGGAACCAGGGTGCCTTTCATGATCTGGTGTGGACCAGCCTCACAATGAAGTCCTCAGATGCTCTGGGCTAAACCTTCAAGTATTACGGCATTAAGGATTTAAATTGACCACAGAGCTCAAGGTGTGATAAAAATATGAAATAGCTACCAGACAAGTGAATGCAATTTTGGACTGCATTAATAAATAATTGTACTAGAAAAGGTTCTGCAGAAGTTCAGATATGAAACTTTTATAAATAATTATAAAACAATGGGAGGCCATATGCTCACATACAGTCACAAAGTAAAACAGAAAGAAAAAGAGCCTAGAAGAGGAAATGACCTTTGAAAACGGCACTGCAATACTGGTTGACAGGTAGGCACTGAAGCCAGGCATCTTAGGCGAAGCAAAAGAGGGAAACAACTTGCTGTATCTGTGGAAAAGTTAGATAGGGACAACAAGATGGCTGCCAAGCCTGATCTGAGGTCTGATTCCCCAGGACTCACGAAAAGAGAAGCAAGTCCTGAATGTTGTCCTCTCGCTCTTCATGCATGCTATAGTTCTCAGCTAGCTAGCTAGCTAGCTAACTAACTAACTAACTAACTAGCTGTGGTAATTTGAATAGTTTTTACTCTCATAGACTCATTGCTGAATGCTTGGGCCACAGGAAGTGATACTATTAGGTGGTGAGGCATTGTTGGAGAAAGTGTGTCACTGTGGGGTAGGCTTGGAGGTTTCCCATGCTCAAGCCCTACCTAGTGTGCACCACAGTCCTTTTCTACTACCTGCAGATACAAATTTAGAACTCATGGCTCCCTCCAACTCTGCCTGCATGCTACTATGCTTCCCACCATGATGATAATGGACTAAACTTCTGAAGCTGTAAGTTAGTCCCAATTAAATGTTTTCCTTTATAAGAGTTACCTTGGTCATTGTGTCCCTTCACAGCAATGAAAACCTAACTAAGATACTAACTAAGGGGCTGGAGAGATGGCTCAGAGGTTAAGAGCACTGTCTGCTCCTCCAGAAACCCTGAGTTCAATTCCCAGCAACCACATGGTGACTCAAAACCATCTATAATCAGGTCTGGTGCCCTTTTCTGGCCTGCAGGCATACATGCAGGCAGAAAGCTGTATGACGTATACATAATAAATAAATAAATGTTAAAAAAGGATACTAACTAAATATGAATAATTTTTAAAAATATCTTTAAATTTTATTTATATGAGTACACTGTAGCTGTCTTCAGACACACCAGAAGAGGGCATCACATCATTACAGATGGTTGTGAGCCACCATGTGGTTGCTGGGATTTGAACTCAGGACCTCTGGAAGAGCAATCAGTGTTCCTAACTACTGAGCCATCTCTCCAGCCCATGAATGTAATTTTAAAACTTTAAGAAATAATGTAAGATAAGTTTGGGCTCTGGTTATAGCTCACTGGGTAGAATGCTTGAATAATAAGCATGAGACCTTAGTTTGATCCCAGTGCCCAATAACCTGGACATGTTATAAAGAGGCAGAGGTAGGGGGATCAGAAGTTCATGGTCATCCTTGGTTCCATAGAAAATTCGAGGCCAGTCTTAACTACCTAAGATTTAGTGTGTTAGCTGCTTTTTTTATTGCTTCAATAAGGCACCGTGGGCAAGGTGACTTGTAGGAGAAAGAGTTTATTTGGGATTATGGTTCCAGTGGGTTGGAGTCCATGACGGCAGATTGGAGACATGGTAACTGCAGGAAGCGGAGATCTCACATTTTGAACCACAAGCAGCAAGCAGAGAGTAGCTATTCCCAGAGACGTACCTCCCCCAAGTAGCTTCACACCTCTTAACCTACTCAAACAGCGCCACCAAGTGGAGACCAAGTATTCCATTTTCTGCGCAGATGAAGGACATTCTAATCCAAACCTCTACATGTTACCAGAAAACAACAACATTATAACCCCTAAAAACCAAAAAAAGCCAGGAGAGATAAGGTGGTTTGGTGGCACACACTTCTAAATCTGGGACTCCAGAGAGATAAGGACAGTTGACTAGGAACTCAAAGCCATCATAGGTGACAGGGAGAATTTGAGATCAACTTGGGCTACATGACGTTGTGTTTTGGTTTTCATTTTTAAAGATGGGAGAGGCCTTTTTGAAATTGGAAGATAATTTTTAAAGACTGGAATCCGATCATTCCTGTCCTTTAACACTGTTTCTTCTTAGCTAGGCAAATGATAAATGGGTGTTCTTGCTATCCTAAGTCATTGGTTAGTTTTGGAGGCTGTCACTCTTAGCTGTCTGACTTCCTCTGGCTCAGCTGTAGAAGGCCATCCTTGCCTGTGTGAGGCTGGCCCAGTATCTATAGACCCTCAGCTAACCTTTGTCCTGTCCTATCATCTCAGGCATCTACTGTGAGCACAAGACCAGCCCTCCCAGCCAAGCTCCTGTTCCCGTCACCAGGCTGGATTCACTCAAAGAATGCTTCCCTACATCTTTTGTTTTTAATAGAGCTTCCTCGCTGGTGAAAGGGGAGCTTATTGAAAAGAGAATTTATTTTAATGGTTTCTTATCAGAATAGCATAAAAATGATTGACAGGGCCTAAGGGCTAAGAGCAGCCTGGTGGTCGGGCCGAGAAAGGAACCTGCTGTTGTAGCCTTTTCTCTTTTTTTTTTTTTTTTTTTTTTTTTTTTCTTTTTTTTTTGAGCTGGGGACTGAACCCAGGGGCCTTGCGCTTCCTAAGCGCTCTACCACTGAGCTAAATCCCCAACCCCGTAGCCTTTTCTCTACTCCCTGGTTTCTTTCTTTCTGCTTCATCCATCTCTTTGTTGCCTGGCTTCTGCTGCTCACTTGTATGTAGACAACGTGGCTCGCAGCAGCTCCTGGATCCAGGAGAAGGAGATCAGGGTAGAGACTCTGAGTAGCCAGTTTTGATACAACCACCATAGCAAGTGAGGCAGGGGCATCACTATGACCCTGCCCATGTACTACCTGACTACATGTATGGAGGGGCAGCTCACAGGGAAAGGGAACCTAGACCAGAGACAGGCAGAAGCTGCCAGCCGCATCCTCTAAATTAAGCTGCTTGTCAGATATGGCAGGCCCTGGCCACAGGTGTGAACAATCGTTTTGTTTTGCCTGGTGTAGCTGGAAATATGTTGTGGATTTACACGCACGGAGGATAGAGGTCAGCCTTAAGTTTTGTTTTTCAGAAGCTCTCCACTTAAAAAAAAAGACGTGTGTGTGTGTGTGTGTGTGTGTGTGTGTGTGTGTGTGTATGTGTCTTCACCGTGCATGCACACAACCTGAGTTTGGGTTCGTGCTGAGGCAAGAGAGAGTGTCAGATCCGCTAAAGCTGGAGTTGCAGTCATTGTGAATCGCCCACTGCATGTGCTCGAAACTGAAGTCCTCTCTCCCGAAAGAGCAATAAGCAGTTTTAATCACTGGGCCATACCTACGCTGGCTCAGAGCTCAGTCTCGATGTGTAGATCCATTCGCTTCTGCTTCTGCCTCTTGAGTGATGCGGTCCAAGGTATGTACCACTGTGCTGTGCTGTGTCATGTTCTTTTGAGACAGGATCTTTCCCTGGGACCTGGGCTCACTGAGTAGGTTAAGCAGGCTGGCCAGAAACCCCAATGATCAATCTCCTCAACCCCCTTCTCTGTTCTTTTTTGGGGGTGGTGGTGGTGGTGGTGGTGGTGGTGGTGGTGTTAGGATCTGGGATCCTCAGGCTATCACCGCAAGCACTTAATTTACTAAGGCATATCTTTAGCCCCTCCCCTCTTTTGATTTTGTTTGCTTGTTCTTGTTTAGAGACAGTCTCTTATATCTTATGCTCACCCCAAATTCATTATACAGCTAAGGCTGGCCTTGAACTTCTCATCTCCTGCCTCCACCTCTCGAGTGCTGGCCTGACAGAGGTGCATAGTCTCACCTGGCTGAAGCTTAAGTTACCTAATGGTGAAGGCGGATTTCTTAAAATTGTACCCAGCTGACCATTCAGTTTCCTGGATTCATTAACTCCAACTCAAGGGCTGACTAGTGACACAGGGACGGTGGCTGCAGCACTGGATAATGTAATAGAGAGACGACCTCCAGCATGGTAGCCCAACTACACAGCTTTCTTCTAGAGCACAGTCGTCTTCGCTTCCACCCGCAGAAACCCCACACATTGCAGCTTTGGGCACTTCCTCTTGGGTGGCGGAGTATGTAATTCAATTCCCTAGTAAGCTGGCAAGAGTTTCTAAATCTCATTTGAACCCTGAGAGAGGCCTAACCTCATTACACCTCCATTTCTAGTCTTACTTACCTCAAAATGTCAGTACTAATTAATTCAATCACGTTTCTCCCTCTCATCGGGTGGGGTCAGGAGACCATTGCAGTACTCCAGCCTGTAGGAAATGGCTGGTCCACTTCTGTGGCTGGTTCCTCCCTAGTGCTGTGTGTTTGTTATCCACACATCTTCTAGCCTCTCTGCAAAATCGCATCTTCTTTTCATAGGATAGAGCGATGTCTCGAGGGATGGCGGCTGATCCAAAGCCTGCCCTCTCCAGCCCCTCCTACCTCTAGATATGGCTCGGGAGTCGGTCCTCATCGGAATGTGGGAGACATTTATGTCACCTTCAGAGTAAAATTTAAAAGCATCTCTGTTCTCCTGCTGTCTTACCCTGCCCAAATGGAAAAGTTCCTGCACCTCCTGGGGACTGTGTAACCTGAGGATGAAACGAACTTGGATCTTCAGAGTACTCCGCGGAGAAAAGCTGGTGAGCATGAAGGACACCCGCAAGGAGGCTCGACTGTGAGTGGGCGGAGAGCTGCTGAAATCTGGGGGTTGGAGCTGTGTGTAGCATCCCCTCAGACGAAAACTAACTCCTTGCCTTCAACTCCCTCTGGTTGTTCGATAGGGTCCATCCTTCCCTAGGCACCGGAAGAGGCTCCTTCTACCACGCCCCACAGTGTTGGAACTTGGTCCTGGTATTTCTTAGGTCCTTGTTGTATCTTTCAGATCCCTTTTCCTTTACAGTTAATCCAGCCAGTGTTTCCTAGCATGAGGAGCTGTCCTTGACATTATTATTTAGACTGTGCTTGAAAAGAGAACTTGAAGACAAATGTGAATATCAGCGTTGGTATCCATAGCAACCGAAGAAAGAGATGAAGTTATATATACATCCATTTCTCTGATACTAAGTCGGAAACTACTAATGTCTTCCAGGAGTCCTCTCTCGCTGTCGACAGTTCTGCCCTTCATCCATCCTGTTCCTGGGAGATGTAGGGATGTGAAGCAGATGTAGCATAAAAAACCAAGGCCAAACGAAGGCTCACCCTAGAAGTTACATCACTCGCTGCTTACATCTACCCAACGTGCACACAAAGTGCACACAAAGTGCAGTGTGTTAACCCTTTAAGTAAATATTTAATGATTTATTGATACTTCACTTCAGAGCTGTAAGGAAATAAACCACATGTTCTCATATATGTGGAGTCTAGCCATATATATACATATTATATATCTCCAATAATATTATATAAAGTCAATAATATATTATAAATATGTATATGCATATATATGCAGACCAATGTACATGTTCATACAGAATGACATAGTAGGCAAAGAGAACAAGAGGGAGTAAGTGTAAGGGATGGTAATGGCAACATTAAGAGAAGATATGTAAAGTGATCTCTAGTTTGAAGTCCATCATGGATTCCTTTGGTTCTGGTGGTGGCTAAGTGCAGACAAATAACATTTGATGCTAAAAATACAAAATTGATTGTGAAGCTTTCACAGCTTCTGTTTGGAACTCCAGTTCCATCTCTAAGTTCACTACGTAGAATGGGTCTGCATAGCGTTAGCGTGTGATGAGTTTTTATTTATTTGCAAGGATGTTTGAATAAATAATCTATGGTTTGAAAGAAGATCTTTGTAACTTTATATTTCTAAAAGTTCTAAAATACAATGGTCTTAAGTGTCTCGAGTATTATTAATTGTCTGAAGAGAGCTTCCCTGTCCACAAAGCTTCCTAGGTTTCTGGGCTGCTTGTTAGTTTTGTTGTTGCCAACCCCTGACCAACAGACAAAAATAGCAGAATATAAATTGTGGGAGGCAGTAATGCTGTTTTTCTTTTTTCTTTTCTTTTCTTTTCTTTGAAGATTTATTTATTGATTTAATGTTTAGGAGTACACTGTCACTGTCTTCAGACACACTAGAAGAGGGCATCAGATCCCATTGCATATGGTTGTGAACCACCATGTGGTTGCTGAGAATTGAACTCAGGACCTCTGGAAGAGCAGGCAGTGCTCTTAACCACTGAGCCATCTCTCCAGCCCCTTTTCTTTTCTTTGAGACAAAAGTCTCTCTACTTATCACTGGTTGTTCTGGAACTCTCTGTGTAGAACAGGCTGGTCTCAAACTCACAGAGATCTGTCTGCTTCCCCTGAAATTAAGGACATACAGCCCCTCCAGCACCCTGTCTGCCTGGTGGCTGCCATACTTCCCACCACGATGATAATGGACTAATCCTCTGAAACCGTAAGCCAACCCCTGCTAAATGTTGTCCTTTATCTGAGTTGCCTTGGTCATGGTGTCTCCTCACTGCAATGGAAACCCTAATTAAGAAAACAGGTAAACATCTTCTGTTTGTTTTTTACAAGTTAATCGCAATACTCAGGGGAGATGGTCATGGAGACAATCTGAGCCAAATAACAAGGGATGTGATTGCTCCGACTGGAGCGTCTCTATCCAGTTCTGAGACTGCCTTGTGAGGGGACTTCTTCCCTTTCTTACAACTGTATTCTCTCTGGGTCAGATACCTGCTATGTCTTTCACACAGGAAGCTTAATTTATTCTTGTAAGGAAAGCTTTGTTCAAAGATCAGTGAGAAGCCCTCTGTTCCCACGGTCTCTTATCTGCTGAAAGTCCCTGGGCCACCTTGTATCTTCCCACCGAGAACTCCAGAGACAGGCTCTAAGAGGTGATTAGGCAAGCTTTTTCTGTTCGTTCTCATTTTACTTTATCTATCCTTTTGAGAATTTCATGCATGTATACAATGTAGTTTTATCAAACCTTTCTCTCCTCTTCCCGACTTCTCCCAAATCGTTCCCCACAACCTCTTCCCAACTTTGAGTCTTTCCTTTGGCTCTATAGTCCTCTGAGTCGAATTAGAGCTGCCTCTGTGCTCACCGGTAGAGGGAGCCATCTGCAGGTGGGTGGGCAACGATAGAGGAGCCACAGTCCTGAGGAAAGCCGGTTCTTCCTCCTATAGCCCCATTGACTGCCGATAGCAATCAGCTTGGTGGGGGGGGGCTTTGTGAGCCTCCCATCATCCATGTTAAGCAAGGTTTTCTATTTGTGTGTGTGTATCTGTCACAGTGTGCATGTGAATGCTAAGAAAACAACTTTCAGGCTCTCGCTATCGTGAGTCCCTGGGATTGAACCCAGGTCTTCAGGCTTGGTGGGCCATTGCCTTTACCAGCTGAGCCGTTTGGTCAGCCCGAATGAAGGGTTTTAAAGAACACCGAGCTAAAGATTGAGAGCCGTCATCCTATGACCCTATGCTTGCTACGCACCTTGGTGATTGTGATTGCACATGGGGCACCCCAGTCTAGGCGCTGTTTCCTGTTGAAGCCTGCTTTCTGAAGAGCTGGTGAGAATCCCCTATGCTGATGGGTGGACGTCACATGCTGGCACACGGGCACCTGGGCGCGCATTGTAAGCAGATCCCTTGATTAGGCTCTGGGAAGCTTGTCTTGTGCCCTTTCAGTAAAGTTCTCTCCATTTTAGATATTGAACTTGGGGGTCATAGCCTGTACCTCAAGTCATTCTGGTTACCCATCCTCTGTAAGCGAATTAGAAGAGCCAAATTAAAGTGAAAAGTAGAAAAGGAGATTTATTAAATGTGGTCATGTTGGGAAGAGGGATGAAAATCTAGGGAAACCCCAGCTTCATCTTTGGAGGGTCCTGAAGTGAGAACAAAGTTTAAAGACAAGGCCCTGGTTATGTACATTTAAGTGGTCCTGGTCAAGGTCTGGTCCTGCCTATGAGGAGAGGTGTGATGAGTAGTTAGAACTGGAAATCTCTTTGTGAGTTAAGGTTCCTTTATCGCAGCCCACCCCACCCCCATCACACTGCTGGCAGTCGGCTGTCTTACCCTTCTCCCAGCATGAGATTCCTGGTGAACGTTTTATTTCTTTGGGTGTCCTTTGTCTGATAGACAGGCAGTGTCTCTTTAGAATATCTTCACCTCAGACTGGTGGGTTACATTTTAACTCTGCTTCCAACCGCTCTTCTCCTAACCCCCCAGCCGAGGTCACCCTCAGCCTACTACTTCTGGCAAATGTAAGCTGGGGATGCCTTCCACAGCCTTTTCTGCTTCAGGTTTCTCTCTTTTACCAAAAGGTCTGAAGTTTTTGGTCTGGCCCTTGAATTTTACAACTGCGCCCTCTTTTTTCTTCAGGGAAGGGCAACCATTGTAATTCTTAGCATTAAACAAACAAACAAACAAACCACCACCAGTAAACTATAGTCAAGCAGGTTTTATGCAGCCCTCTTGACCACTGTTCGGATATTTTAGTCCTCAGCAGATGCAGCCTGCACCAGTACGTACTGGGTATTCCCCCGTTCATAAAGAGGAAGGATGCTGAGCTGGGAGACCAATTTTACTTTTGTTTTTTCAATTAATTTTTTCTAATATACTACCCAAATTAAGCTACTTTTGTCCTTGAAGTTTTGTTTTCAGAGCATTTAACAGAAATCTATCCATAGCTTTTTTACTTAAGAGTAAAAAAGTTATTAACATTAATGCACCTATTACTACTCTATTGTCTTTTTGGATGAAATAATTTTATAATAATTTATTATTGAGAAATGGATTTGGCTTTAGTTATATGACAGGAAATAACAACAACAAGAACATAGTGAGAGCACTTGGACTTGGGATTTCCACCCTATTTCATGAGGTTTAATGAAAACAGACCACATTCTAGGAGTTGGGATTCTTGCATCCACGGCCACATACTACCCACTTTTTAGTAATTATGAAACCAGCTATTTCCAAATAGTTTTAGCTCCATCCTCCCAGTCTTCAAGAAAATGACAATAGACTCTTTATCACCTCCAGAAAGTTATCAGAAGATAGCTGATGGAAAAGTTTTAATTGGGAAAATGTCATGAAAAGACCAAATGTGAATCAGAATAGCAAAGAAACTGCTTCTGGTATTACAGGAAGCAGGAAGCAGGAAGCAGGAAGCAGGAAGCAGGACGCTGGATGGACAGGCAACCATTAGAAGAATAAATAGTAAGAGGGTATGGTAGTTTGATGAGCACTACCCCCATCATTCCATCTATCTGAATATTTGGTCCCCAGTTAATGGAACTGTTTGGGAAGGATTACAGGGTATGGACTTGTTGGAGGAGGTGTGGCCTTGTTCAAGGACATGTCACTGGGGATGGGCTTTGGGGTTTCAAAAGCCCATAACAGCTCCTTCTGTGGAGTAGGATTTAAAGTTCTCAGCTACTGTTCCAATGCCATGCCTGTTTGCTTCCTGTCATGATGGTCATGGACTGACCCTCTAAAAATATAAGCAAGCCCCCAACAAAATGCTTTCTTTTATAAGAGTTGCCATCGTCTTGGTGTTTCTTCACAGCAATAGAACAGTAACTAAGACAAGGATATGCTCCGACATGAATATACTGTGTGCACTGAGGTGCTCTGAACAGCCAGAGGGACTGACCTAACTGAGGCATTGAGGGAATGAGGAAATGACAGACGTCCGTCTAGAGAAAAGCTGGGATCAGGTGGTCTCAGCTCTCAAAAGGGAAGCCGCGGCATCTGCCCCACCCCTAGAAGTTAGGCATGTTTATCATATACAGTTGAACAAGGAAGCAGGGTTCATGGTATACAGATGAATCAAGGAGGCGGGTTTGGTTAATCTCCCTAGCAGTAGTCACTTTAGGGAAGAAGTCTTCTGGCCATAAATATTTGATGGTGGTGGTGGAGTGAGAAAGCTACAGTGGATATTTTGTGCTCACACTGTCGGTATTTACACTTTGATCAGAGGAAAGATTCACCATGTGTCTGAGCCTTACCGGGGGGTAAGTCTTTGCCACTCACATGGGGTTGAGTCATTGAGGTCCTTGACACAGCCATGCCCATGTCACCCATATACACATTCACATTCACTCATAACTTTTCTCTCTCTACAGTGTGTGTGTGTGTGTGTGTGTGTGTGTGTGTGTGTGTGTGTGTGTGTGGGTACAGGCACCTGTGCATACACATGCAGACAGCAGGAGAGAATCGGGTGTCTTTCTCTATGGTTCTCTGTCATATTCCCTTGAGATAGGTTTTTCCATGAACCTAAAGATTTCTGTTTCATTCAGATTGGTGACCAGCCAGAGAGCTCTCAACATTTTTGTCTCTGCACTTCAGTGCCCGGCCTACAGGGATACAGCGCCATGTCTAGTTCTTCGTGTGGGCTCTGGGGATTGGAACTGAGGTTCTTGTTCTTATCTAGTAAGTCATCTCCTGAGCGCTTACATCTTAATGAATCAGAAGTTCATTACTTTTCATTATAGTCCTTGATGCCACAAAACTACAAGGACCAGATTCTTTATTAAAAGCTGTTTTCCATAGCCCAATTCAGAGGCTAGAAGCACACACTTCACTACCCTAGATTTCGCGCACAAAAGTCAAGTGAAAGGAAATCCATTTCTTTAGTCACACCTTTAGAAATCTGAATCTCAGGCCAACTTAGAGCTAAAAGGAAAACTAGAAACAGTAAAAAAACAACAAGGAGGAGATCACCGAGAGTCAGTCACATAAAGACAGAGTCTTTGACGCATCCATATAAACACAGGTCAGACTACAGTACTGCTCATCATTACTTGTAAGTGGGAAGCTCGGCCTGTGTGACTCAGTGCTCACAATTTTCTTGGTAGTAGGGACGTGACAGCAGCCCCTTTGTGTCACTTTGCCAGGCTTTACATCGCCATGCTGTCCCAAGGTAAATCAGAAACATGCCTCCCAGCAGAACACATCTCACCGTGCAACTTTGATGGAATAGCTTCTACCCAGGCCCTTGTAGAACTTATTTTTCACCTCAAAGATAAAAGACTTTTGTTGCTAATTTATAATGGTCTTAGCATGTTGGAAGGCAGTTTTTCTACTGGCTTTATACTTCCATTTCCAATAAACTGCAAGACAGAATCCTGTGTGTCTTGAGTCTGGGTACTTGGGTGTGTCTTTCTCTTTCTCTGCCCACCTTGTGACCTGTTGTCACTTACGAAATACAAGCGCAGCAGCACCAGCATCCTACCGTCTGAGGTTCTTGTCAGCAGGGAGATGCTGGCCCCCTACTACCTCAGCTTTGTTGCCTGAAGTTGGAGTAGGGCGTGGGGTAGGGGGTGGGGAGTGATGTGGAACAGTGTTCTGAGGACCCGCCATGCACATGTCACCTAGAGCCATTAAGAATTCATCAATCTTAGGAAACTGACTTAAGGCACCAGCCCCTGTGAGAAAGTATATTTTACACCAGATGCTTGAATTGTCAAGTCGGCTCTGAGGCGTGACACACACCAGGGCAGTGTTGTTACCTACCCGCAGACATTCGAGCTTCAGGGATTGTCTTTTAAAGGGAATAGAGTGATTTTTGGAACAAAGACAGGTTTTATTGTGGACTCAGATTTATGTTCCTTTATTTTAACCATCGCAATGCTAGTTCGGGAGCTATTTTGGGAATCCTCCCTGTTTGCAGATTCGCTTTTGGATGTCTCTTACATAGTCTCTTCCCCTCTGTAGGTTGTAAGAAAGGCTTTGCAATGCATTCCCGTGAGACTTCTCACACATGATAAATGAGATTCGTGCAATTTTTTCATTCGCACAGTAACTGCCTGAAAAGCCAGGAAGTGGAGTGAGGGGGCGGGGCTGATTGATGAAGATGAGAAGAAATGAATCCGGAGAGGGAAGGCAGAGCAAACCCAGGAAGAGTGTAAAAACCAGAAACGCAATCCCAAATTGGATTTAGAGATGACAGAATGACACGGTGAAGCTTTCTGTAGGGACAAAGTTGCCGGGTTGCCATGTCTGAGGCAACCTGGAGTCTCTGCAAAGTGGGAATCAAAAAAGAGCTGGAACTCACTTGTAGATATTGCAAAAGAGACAGGGACTGACACAGGGGCAGGCTGCCTAGGGTAGCTTCTCCGGGTCTGCTGTCTTAGTCAAATATTGAGATTTGGGCAAAGGAGATGTTTGTTTACACATTATTAATTGCACACTAAATGAATGAGTCCAACTTCTCCTAGTGCTCCTGCTGGAATCCAGATTTCAATGTCCCTCACTCCCGGTCCGGTCCTGAAAGTTACTTAGGAGTATTCTAGGTGGTCCTAGTCTTTAAATAACACCGCACACCGTATTCCTCCCCTTTTCTTCTGCACTGAGCAATTAAAAGAATAGTGACTAGAATTTATATCTGGCCCTGAGAAATAACCCTAGTATCTGGGTTCACTGGGGTCTTGGGCTCCATATTTTTGTCTTTCTTTTGGGGTTTGGTTTTGGGGTGTGTGTGTGTGTGTGTGTGTGTGTGTGTGTGTGTGTGTGTGTGTGAGTGTGTGATGAAACTGTTGATACTGCTTCTCCAGCCCTGTTGTCTTTGGAAAGATTGATTTCTTTAAATCTTGATTATTTCATGGGCAACAGAATTAGGTGAAACTCCATCGACTCACCTAGGTCCAAGGTTTCTATTGAGAACCAGATGAAATAAGGAATACAGATAGACACATAGAGAACCGCTTTATAAAGTAGAAGAAACACCATCCATATCTAGGTATGATGATAACATTATTCTTACAAGTTGTGTACTGTATCACTCTTTGTTTTTGACTTCCCCTCTTTTGTATATATTCACAGCATATGCATTTGAATCTTGGTAAGTAAAATTGCAGCTTCATCAGAAAATTTTTTTCCTATATCATCTTGAAAGTTTTACACAGTTAGATTTCAATTAGCGCTGTTGTGTCTTTACGAATATCAAATCTTCAATATACATGAAGCTTGAACTATAGGATACAAAAGGAAACATCTGTGTAGTTCAGGCTGACCTCAAACTCACAGCCCTCCTATCCAAGCCCCTGAATGCAGAGAGTCCAGGTAGTGACCACCACATCTGGTCAGGAACTGCCTTTATAATGAGCATCTTTCTCCATCAGTGTCAGCATCCTCAGACAAACTGAATTTAGTCATCCCCAGAAGGCTCAAAGACAGACTTATTTTTTTAAGACAAAGATAAACTTAGTGTCAGGGTTGTGCGAGAATATTATTGCTGTCCTGTCTATTACCATCTCACCGAGAAGCCAAAGGCATCTTACAAAATGTGACGGCGATACTCATCGTGTCCCCCTGGGATGAAGGCTTCATTATAAACAATAAATAACAACTGTGCTGTTTTGTGAAATATCTCCTACAAAGCTATTTGTCATGCCTTGTCATGGATTTAGAGGGGAATGGTTTACTCGTGGGAATTAGGGAAGAGTGTGAACGTCTATCTGTTAGAGTTTTTTTTTTTTTTAACTGAAGAAGCAAATTGTTGAACACTTCTGTACCCTTGAAAGTTGTCTCTCAAAATTATCATTTATACTTTGAAGTTAGGAGAAACATAGACAATAGCCACACAACATAAAGGAAATATGAACCAATCATCCCATTCACTGACTTACTGAAGGTGGCCAATCCAAGGGAAGTTGACTACTGGTCTATCTTCTAGCAGAATTGAACAAGTCTTGAACAAACATACTTGCTACTATGTATCCTGATCTCTTCTGTTGACAAGATAGCCTCCTGAGGCAGATGCAGTCCATGCATGAGCCTGTTACTGAGACTTGCACGGAAGAAGACTTTGGTCTGTCTTGGGCATTGCTGCTTGACTATTGCCAGGAGAATAATGGGGTTAATTGTGGGAGGAGAATGTTAAAAAGAAACGGGGTCAAGAGAGGCTGGATTAGCTCATGAATGAATTTTAATTCTATCCGAGTTACAGCCATAAATGAGTAGATACTTGAGATGGAAGCGTCAGAGGTTAAAGGACAAACAGGCCAGTTCATAGGAAAGCAGGTAGGGATGTGCTGATGAGCTGAAAATTGTAGGGTATGACAAAACAGAAGGGCTGAGATAACCAGGAAAGTCTTGGAGTAAGACCCACCTTTCAGTTCTCCCCAAGGCTCCCAAGACCTTGATCCTACCTGGGCTCCAGTTACTGTGTACTGTGCCTTCAACTTTCTTTCTCTTATTTGGATGTCTCACAAACTCTGACTTATTTGAATTAATAATCGGTTCTTAGAAACCAAAAATATTCCCTTAAGAGAATGTACACATTGCTCATGTCTGCATGCCCATCATAGAAAAAACCAGCCACAGTTACTTTAAAAACAACAAACAAACCACAAAGGTAGTGCTAGAAGATGATCCTTTCAAGGTCTTACTTAGTGTCTGGCCTGTTGATATTTCAGTTGTTATCAGGCTAGTAGAGTCTTTTAGCTGTCAAGTGAAATTCCTTATTGTCTTCATTATTATTTTGTTTTAATAGCACGGATAATGGAAGGGTCAAAAGTGCTAGCTGTTCCAGCAGAGGAAAGGTGTTCCACTTCCGGTATTTGTATTCAGTGACTCAAAATCCCCTGCCACTCCAGTTTCAGGGAATATGACACCCTCTTCTTGCGTCCTCAGACACAGATCCTCTCTCTCTCTCTCTCTCTCTCTCTCTCTCTCTCTCTCTCTCTCTCTCTCTCTCTCTCTCTTTTTCAGAATTTATTTTATTAGTTCATTGAGGTTTAAGTTGTATTTCCCCCAGCTTTTCCAAACTACCCTCCCTCTTCTATCTTACCACTTTTTTTTGTCATCATCTAAAAAAGCAAGCAAACAAACACACCTTTAAGATTGATTTGTGTTTCTCCCAATACTTTTGGATGTGTGCTTTTCCAATGAAGAGTGATCAACTAACCAGGGGCTACACACTTAGAGAAAACTGACTCCTTCCCAGCACCTAATGATTGCCAGTTGATCTGTGGCTAGGAGTGGGACTTTTTATACAGCTCAAAATGCACTCTGGGATTTGATCTGGCTTGGGCTGGCATAGGTCTTGCACATGCTGTCATAGTCTCTTTGGGGTTATATGTTTCTTTAGAGTTGTCTACCTCCTCCGGCTCTTAAATTCTCTCTGTCCGCTGTTCTACAGCAATCCCTGAGCCTTGGGAGAAGGGTGCTAGAAGTTCCCTTTAGGACTGAGGACTCTGTAGTCTACTATTCTCAGAGCTCTGGCCAGTTGTGGGTCTCTGTGCCAATCACAATGTACTGCGAATGTAAGTTTCTTCAGTGGGGGTTCAGAGATGTTTTGATCTATGGGCCTAACAGTAAGTTTTTAGACATTAGTTGAGACTATGTCCATTTAGTAGCATAATAGTAGTAGACTCTCCCTTAGGACCCATTAGCTATCTAGCCATAGGTTATAGGTCCAGTTGTGGTGAGAGATACGGGTTTCATCTTGTGGAGTAAGCTGTGAGTGTGATTAGTTACTCCCATAATATCCATGCTGCTATTGGACCGGTGTCTTACCAGGCCAGGCCTTGTTGTAGCTCACAGTGTTCAGAGCTGGGTAGAATTGTTGATTCCCTTTCTCCCCTGGCAGTGGGCATAGCAGCTGCTAGTCTACTTTCCAGCACTGGGAAAGCTATCCAGTAGCAAAGAAAATTCCGAGTCATTTCCAGCATGGACTCATCGTGTCTTATGACTTAGTCATGGGTGTCTTTAGTAACAGGGTCTTACTATCAAGTTCTGCAGAGTAGCCAAGAATGACAATAGCCTGTTTGGGGACCTATGGGACTTGACAGTTCAATAAGTTTAAAAGATGTAGCCTGTTCCTGGCTCTGGAGTATTTTTGTGTTAGTCTCTGATATCTAGTACAGGTACTGTTGCCCTGTATTGTCTGGTGCTCTCCCCATCTCTCTCTCTCTCTCTCTCTCTCTCTCTCTCTCTCTCTCTCTCTCTCTCTCTCTCTCTCTGTGTATATATATAATATATAATATATATAATATTAATATATAATTATATATGCTTTTATATCTTCATACCTTATCTCTCATATCTCTTCATGTTTTATACCTTTATATTTAATCTACATTTCATAACTTTCCTTTATATTTTCGGAAGATTTTCATAAAGCATGGAGAAGCACATATTTGAGAATTCCAGATGCCCCTCTTTTCCTAGCCCATTGTTCTGTATTATCTACATACTATGTTACTCCCTACTCTCTCATTAGTAGCACAACACACACTCAAAACACTTGACAGCTTATGCTACGCTTTCTTCCTAAAATGACTAAAATTAGTGATCCCATTCGGGCCAGCTCTCCTGCACCTATGCCACTGGGGGCTTCTTTTTATTCATGTGTTTATTGAAGAAATCTGGGTGGTATCATGAGATCATGGAATGAGCGACTTCTGAGTAGATAGTCCGTTACTTTCCATTGCAGTGACAAACACTGTGACTAACTTGTAAAATAAAACTAATTTGGGGCTCAGGGTTCTAGAGGGTGAGTCCATGCCCATCATGGCAGGGAGCATAGCTGCATGCAGACAGACATGGTGCTGGAGGAATAGTTGAGAATAGTTGTGTCTTGAGACACAACCATGTGGTAGAGAGAGCTAACTGAGAATGGCATTAGATATGAAACCTCAAAGCCCACGCCCAGTGACATGTCCTCCAACAAATCATACTTCCACAAACTAAGGGTCCAATAGTCAAACGTATAAACTTAGGGGAGGGACATTCTCATTCAAACCATCATAGATGGTTATTTTTTTCCTATTACTGTGATAAAATATCTTGACCAAAGAAACTTACAGAAGAAGGGTTGTTTTGGATCATCGATTATAGTCTATTATAGCAAGAAGGCTGTAACAGCAGGAGGTTGAGGAAGCTGGTCACATCACATCCATAACCAGGACAGAGAGCAATGATAACCACATGCGTGCCTTAGTTATTACCTTATGCTCCGCTCTGTTTCCTTACCTTATACAGTCCAGGAATTTCAGCTTGAGGAACAGTCCAGTCCACAACTAACATGAATATCACCGATCCATAAATATAATCAAGATGATCACTTGCAGGCATTCCCAGTCCTGTTTCCTAGGTGATCCTAGATGCCGTCAGACTGACAGCACAAACCATCATGATGTCAACTATGTCTTATATGTTTTTTTCTCCAGCAGTAATGCTTTTGAGTTATTTTTCTTCCCTGACTTTAGGAGTATTTTACAAGTCAAACATTCCTTACATGTTTATTTATATATTTATTTCATTCCTAAGGGTATGCTTATAGTTCAGAATATAGCCAACAGCCAATATGAGCTCCTGATTAGTGTGAAAGAACTTAGCATCCCGACGTGATAGAATTCCAGCCGAAGTGAAACAAATGCATCAGTTCCCGCTTACCTTTCTTCTGGTGGACTATTAAGAATAGCTCAGAAATTCCATGGACACCATCTGGTATTTGGGGTACACAGGGTGTGAATCACTGCAGTTGCTGTCCCTCTGGTGATTTGAAATTTCCAGGGCAATCTTGATATGAAGACGCTCATTTCCCAGTGGCTGCACCTCAGGGTTTTGATAAAATGCTTGTTATCCCCATAGCCAGCCAATTGTCCTGTCCTTTATTGCTGTCAGAATTTGGATTTGGTTCCTTTTAACATCTGTTTCCAGGGAGACGGACTCCTAATCAGCCCTATAGAATGGCTTCGGAAGGGTCCAAGTTTGCTTCCCAGAAACATGCACACACACACACACACACACACACACACACACACACACACACACACAGAGACACTCATGCATACACACACTTAAAATAGTAAAAAAAAACTTAAAATTTCTTTATCCAAATTTTAATTAAAAAATTTTAATTTAAAGATTCTCTATCCAAATTTTAAATAATTATTTTATCTTTGCATATGAGTTTTTGCTTGCATGCAAGAGAGGACCCAAAAGGGGTTCAGGCAGGGAAGTGAATCTATGAAGAGTTGAGAATGATAATCCCATTCAGATCGACTTTGTCAACTTAGATCAGATTTTGGGGAGTCTAATGCGGGGTGGCTCATTGCCAGCGTAATTAAAACACAGTAGAATTTGGGAAAAAGTTTCCAGGCAATGGTCATTCAAATTCCAGGTGCGTAATAAAGCTTAAGGTATGATGACATAGAAACTCCTTTACAATGTACATATGACCATGAGGGTGGGTTCTATAGCCAAAAGGCCTAGAATCTAGTGTGATCTCTGACTAAGGTAACATGAAGGTCAGAGGGCTATAAAATGCATGTGACATCTCCCCTATGGATGGATTTAACAGCCTAGGGAGGGAGACTCTGGAATAGGTATTCTAAGGAATTTGGGTGAGATCTGCCTCTATAGCAAAAGGTAGGTTAGGGCTGCCTTTGGTCCTTAAAAAACATCTAGCTTTCTGAGAGGAAAACCAGTTATTTTGTCTACTCCATTGAGAAGAGTCTCCTGTGTATTTAACATTCCTTATTTCCCTAGTAATCTATGGACAGAAGGACCTTTGTGCCTCTTACCATATGTTTCTCAACCTTGGATGCCAAATGGGAGTGTCAGATTCTGAGCTGCCATGTAGGTTCTGTGAATTGAATTCAAGTTCTGTAAAAAAAAAAAAAAAAAAAACAACAACAACAACAACAACAAAAAACCAGTGTTCTTAACCACTGAGCCATCTCTGTAATCTATAAATTAAAACTAAAAAACTGTCAATATATGTATACATGTATCCATCTATATCTATGTATTGATCTATCTATCATATCTCTATCTATCTATCTATCTATCTATCTATCTATCTATCTATCTATCTATCATCTATCTCTTGTGTGTTCTTGCCTTCCAGGTGCACATGTGGAGATCAGTAGCTAACGTGAGGTCGTTGGTCCTCTCCTTCCACAATGTGATCCTGGGGTAGAACTCAAAGAGCAAGTTCCTATATCCAGTAAGCCATCTGACTAACCCTTCTTTAATTTTTGATTGATTTGATGTGTGTTACTACTGCCAAACAAAAATGAGGAAGTCTGGTGATTTGCTCCTGTTGTGCTAAGTGACAAAAGTTTCATCAACAAGGTGAGGGCAGCCTAATGGCAAGCTTTCCTATTCTTAGAGAATGAAAGGAAGCAAAGGCCCTTTTCCTTGCCTCCTCTGATTTGTTTTGCCTGTGTGGGTGCTGTGCAACCATGATTTGATACCTACATTGTTACTCTGTAGGCTGGACATAATTTTGACTCTGATGATTTAGATGGATTTCCAACAAACCTGGGACCATCTGTAACTCTGCACTTCCCTTTCTCATGGTGCAGCTTAAACAACATTTAGATTACTCTTTCCTAGATATTTCCGGTCCTCATAGCTGAATGCTATGCTACACTGGCATTGTATAAGTAGTTCTGATTTTGGAGATATTAATGATAAACAAGTATACCCACAGTACCTCAGAGAGGTGCTAAGGCCCACTGACATGCTCATGCTACGCAAATTGAAAATTTGGTGAGCAATCTAACCATCTAATTGTGACAGTAGACTGCTACAGGCTCACTGAAATGATAGTCAACAGTAATAACTTTGCATCATACAGTATGTTATCAATAAGAAATAAGCTGTTATGAATGGAATTTTATCTAAATCGTTGACACCTTGAAGTGCTCAGGCACAATCAACATGCAGCCTGCAGGCTACCTGGAGCCAAGCATCAGTATGAAGTCAACCCAGAACAAAACCATAAACTCGTGAGATTTTTTTTTTCTTAGCTTTTCTCTGCAACTTGATTGCGTGGATTTGCAGATTAAACTTTGTGGATGACAGTATGCTGCAGTGTCAAAGGTCAAACCAGTAAAGTAAGAGGGTTTTGAGAAGCTAGAAACGGCTCTATTATTTGGACAAATTAGAGAGAGGGCTTGTACAGAGAAAACCGAGACCAAATGAAGTCATGAGGATAAGATGGGGTCTTAGTCCATGTGTTAGACTCTAACGGGACTAGGGTCTTTCTATGAGAGGAAAAATGCTAAGTGGTTAGAAATTCAGCTCAGGAAAGTACTGTGGAGCCTGTGCAAAGATCTAAGGTTAGATCACCAATGAGAGAGGGGAGGGGGCTGTTTACACACAGAGAAAAAGGCTTCTGGAGGCTCGGACACCGCTGAAAAGTGATTCTAAGCTGACAAGAAAGGCCTCATAAAACTCAACCCACCAACACCTTGAACTTGAACTTCTTGTTGCCAGAACTGTCTCTGTTGTTTAAGATGCCTTATCAGAGAAGCAAATACACCCAGGAGGAGTAGAAGGCAGGAAATAATCAAACTCAGAGCTGAAATCAACCAAGTAGAAACAAAAAGGACCATAGAAAGAATCAACAGAACCAAAAGTTGGTTCTTTGAGAAAATCAACAAGATAGATAAACCCCTAGCCAGACTAACGAGAGGACACAGAGAGTGTGTCCAAATTAACAAAATCAGAAATGAAAAGGGAGACATAACTACAGATTCAGAGGAAATTCAAAAAATCATCAGATCTTACTATAAAAGCCTATATTCAACAAAACTTGAAAATCCACAGGAAATGGACAATTTCCTAGACAGATACCAGGTACCGAAGTTAAATCAGGAACAGATAAACCAGTGAAACAACCCCATAACTCCTAAGGAAATATAAGCAGTCATTAAAGGTCTCCCAACCAAAAAAAGAGCCCAGGTCCAGACGGGTTTAGTGCAGAATTCTATCAGACCTTCATAGAAGACCTCATACCAATATTATCCAAACTATTCCACAAAATTGAAACAGATGGAGCACTACCAATTCCTTCTATGAAGCCACAATTACTCTTATACCTAAACCACACAAAGACCCAACAAAGAAAGAGAACTTCAGACCAATTTCCCTTATGAACATCGACGCAAAAATACTCAACAAAATTCTGGCAAACCGAATCCAAGAGCACATCAAAACAATCATCCACCATGATCAAGTAGGCTTCATCCCAGGCATGCAGGGATGGTTTAATATACGGAAAACCATCAACGTGATCCATTATATAAACAAACCGAAAGAACAAAACCACATGATCATTTCATTAGATGCTGAGAAAGCATTTGACAAAATTCAACACCCCTTCATGATAAAAGTCCTGGAAAGAATAGGAACACAAGGCCCATACCTAAACATAGTAAAAGCCATATACAGCAAACCAGTTGCTAACATTAAACTAAATGGAGAGAAACTTGAAGCAATCCCACTAAAATCAGGGACTAGACAAGGCTGCCCACTCTCTCCCTACTTATTCAATACAGTTCTTGAAGTTCTAGCCAGAGCAATCAGACAACAAAAGGAGATCAAGGGGATACAGGTCGGAAAAGAAGAAGTCAAAATATCACTATTTGCAGATGATATGATAGTATATTTAAGTGATGCCAAAAGTTCCACCAGAGAACTACTAAAGCTGATAAACAACTTCAGCAAAGTGGCTGGGTATAAAATTAACTCAAATAAATCAGTAGCCTTCCTCTACACAAAAGAGAAACAAGCCGAGAAAGAAATTAGGGAAACGACACCCTTCATAATAGACCCAAATAATATAAAATACCTCGGTGTGACTTTAACCAAGCAAGTAAAAGATCTGTACAATAAGAACTTCAAGACACTGAAGAAAAGAAATTGAAGAAGACCTCAGAAGGTGGAAAGATCTCCCATGCTCATGGATTGGCAGGATTAATATAGTAAAATGGCCATTTTACCAAAAAGCGATCTACAGATTCAATGCAATCCCCATCAAAATACCAATCCAATTCTTCAAAGAGTTAGACAGAACAATTTGCAAATTCATCTGGAATAACAAAAAACCCAGGATAGCTAAAACTATCCTCAACAATAAAAAAGGACTTCAGGGGAATCACTATCCCTGAACTCAAGCAGTATTACAGAGCAATAGTGATAAAAACTACATGGTATTGGTACAGAGACAGACAGATAGACCAATGGAACAGAATTGAAGACCAGAAATGAATCCACACCCTATGGTCACTTGATTTTTTGACAAAGGAGCCAAATCCATCCAATGGAAAAAGATAGCACTTTCAGCAAATGGTGCTGGTTCAACTGGAGGTCAACATGTAGAAGAATGCAGATCGATCCATGCTTATCACCCTGTACAAAGCTTAAGTCCAAGTGGATCAAGGACCTCCACATCAAACCAGACACACTCAAACTAATAGAAAGAAAAAACTAGGGAAGCATCTGGAACACATGGGCACTGGAAAAATTTCCTGAACAAAACACCAATGGCTTATGCTCTAAGATCAAGAATGCGACAAATGGGATCTCATAAAACTGCAAAGCTTCTGTAAGGCAAAAGGACACTGTAGTTGGGACAAAAGCGGCAACCAACAGATTGGGAAAAGATCTTTACCAATCCTACAACAGATAGAGGCCTTATATCCAAAATATACAAAGAACTCAAAAAAGTTAGACCGCGGGGGAGACAAATAACCCTATTAAAAAATGGGGTTCAGAGCTAAACAAAGAATTCACAGCTGAGGAATGCCGAATGGCTGAGAAACACCTAAAGAAATGTTCAACATCTTTAGTCATCAGGGAAATGCAAATCAAAACAACCCTGAGATTTCACCTCACACCAGTGAGAATGGCTAAGATCAAAAACTCAGGTGACAGCAAATGCTGGCGAGGATGTGGAGAAAGAGGAACACTCCTCCATTGTTGGTGGGATTGCAGACTGGTACAACCATTCTGGAAATCAGTCTGGAGGTTCCTCAGAAAATTGGACATTAAACTGCCTGAGGATCCAGCTATCCCTCTCTTGGGCATATACCCAAAAGATGCCCCAACATATAAAAAAGACACGTGCTCCACTATGTTCATCGCAGCCTTATTTATAATAGCCAGAAGCTGGAAAGAACCCAGATGCCCTTCAACAGAGGAATGGATACAGAAAATGTGGTATATCTACACAATGGAATATTACTCAGCTATCAAAAACAACGAGTTTATGAAATTTGTAGGCAAATGGTTGGAACTGGAAAATATCATCCTGAGTGAGCTAACCCAATCACAGAAAGACATACATGGTATGCAGTCATTGATAAGTGGCTATTAGCCCAAATGCCTGAATTACCCTAGATGCCTAGAACAAATGAAACTCAAGACGGATGATCAACATGTGAATGCTTCACTCCTTCTTTAAAAGGGGAACAAGAATACCCTTGGCAGGGAAGAGAGAGGCAAAGATTAAAACAGAGACTGAAGGAACATCCATTCAGAGCCTGCCCCACATGTGGCCCATATATATACAGCCACCCAATTAGACAAGATGGATGAAGCAAAGAAGTGCAGAAGTGTAGATCGCTCCTGAGAGACACAGCCAGAATACAGCAAATACAGAGGCGAATGTCAGCAGCAAACCTCTGAACTGAGAATAGGACCCCCGTTGAAGGAATCAGAGAAAGAACTGGAAGAGCTTGAAGGGGCTCGAGACCCTATATGTACAACAATGCCAAGCCACCAGAGCTTCCAGGGACTAAGCCACTACCTAAAGACTATACATGGACTGACCCTGGACTCTGACCTCATAGGTAGCAATGAATATCCTAGTAAGAGCACCAGTGGAAGGGAAGCCCTGGGTCCTGCTAATACTGAACCCCAGTGAACTAGACTGTTGGGGGGGGCGGCAATGGGGGAGGGTCGGGGGGAACACCCATAAGGAAGGGGAGGGGAGGGGATGTCTGCCCGAAACCGGGAAAGGGAATAACACTTTCGAAATGTATATAAGAAATATTCAAGTTAATAAAAAAAAAAAAAGATGCCTTATCGGTAGCATTTTGTTATGGCAACTTGAGCAGAGTTTAAAACAAAACAAACAAACTAACAAAAATTTTAGCAAGGTTGCATAAACACCAGCAATGCTATAATCTCACATACCATTGAGAAGACATTTCCAGGGCTGATTAATTAACAGCTCAATAATAAGGACTGGGGTGTGGGCTTTTCAGTTTTCTGCTCTACTGTCTTCATTGTGTTGACTTTTAGCTCTGGCTTTCTGTGCACAGAAGGAACCTTTCAGTCAGTTCCAGGACTCGTTTAGACACACAGTCCCATGCAACAGACAAGTTGGCTTCTCATGAGAACCTTTTTTTTTTTTTTTTTTTTTTTTTAAAGATTTATTTATTTTATATGATTAAACGGTAGCTGTTTTCTGACACACCAGAAGAGGGCATCAGATCTCATTGCAGATGGTTGTGAGACACCATGTGGTTGCTGGGATTTGAACTCAGAACCTCAGAAAGAGCAGTTGGTGCTCTTAACCACTGAACCATCTCTCCAGCCCCTCTTGAGAACCTCTTTAAGAGTGAAGCATCCCCCAGGGAGCAGCCTCTTCCTTGGACTCATTAGCATCAATTCCTTTATCTCAACTGTGTCACATTTTTTTTTTTCTATTCTCTCTTTTTTTTTTTTAGAGCTGGGGATCGAACCCAGGGCCTTGCGCTTGCTAGGCAGCGCTCTACCACTGAGCCAAATCCCCAACCCCGCTGTGTCACATTTTTTAACTGCTGCATGCCTGATTCAGAGGAATGGGCTTTCTGGGATGGGATCACATCAACTGTGATTCATTGCCTAGGACCAGCGACTTGGCGGGAAGACGGCAGTGTCTTGGTTAAGTCACTGAAAGGCACTTCTTGAGTGACCCAGTTGACTAACCTGTCATGTCTTCTGATCTGGGTAAGAAAGACAGGATGGCCAGGAATAGCCCACAAGACTGCACAAATCCCTTTGACCCCGTTCCACATTTAGTAGGCGGGTTTCTGATGATTACTCAGATTCCCTAACTACCTTGATATCTGATAGGAAGTACCCTGGATAGCAGCTGATATAATTATTGTGACGGAGCCTTGCCTGTCATAAATGAATAACGTCATGTTCTGACTTCACAAAATAGTCTCATGAGGACAATTAGAGTAAATAATCTGTATTTACCACCATTCAGCATGGCCTACTATGTTAAAGACCCACAGAGGAAGTCACAGCCTATGTTTCAGACTCATGTCCTGCACGTTTGTCTCCCTAGCCAGAGCTCATATCTCAGGGCAGCTGCTAAGGTCACCATGCGGGGAATGTGTTCCAGGCAGCACACCCTGTTTTCCCACTTTGGCCCCTGGTACTTCTCTTGTCTAACTTTCCTTTTCTCATTCTGCTTCAGCCACGCTTGTCTTTTAACCCTTAAAGCAAATCTGTTTCTCTTGTTATTCTGGGAGGAAGTTTCACAGAAGCAGGGAGGGATGGGGGACAGTTCTGGTGAAGATTTTTCTCTTTCTCGGTCAAAAATTAGTCGCATCTCAGTCTCATCACGTATTTTAAAAGCCTATTGAGCTTTTGTTATTGGTTTTTTTTTCCCCACACTGACCTGACCTTGAGTTTGATTTTCCTAGCCTTTCAGTTTGTGCTAACAGTCCATTATACTCCCCAGTCCTGTGGGGAAGCAGGCACTTCTGTGTACACAGACATTCAGAGTCTTACTTCCCTTGAATAAGGAAATAGCAGCACTAACATTTCTCTCGACGTGATCTTGAAGTACCAGTTTATTAAAGATTACCTTTCCCTGCTCCTCCTGGTATTCGTCTGAAAGCATAGCCGCCATTTCTCTCAGACATCAGATCTCTTATCCTGCCAAGGGTGAGGATTCCGGTGTCATGTCGATGCCTGAGCCTTCTAAGGCAGGCCATTTATAGCTTTGCTGCATGGACATAATTTTAACCTTTTCAAAAGCAGCAGGGCTGACTTCAGAGGAGAGGGGAAGCACATTGGAGACAATGGCTTCTCTCCTAGTCTGAACTGAACCGTGGTTTGGGTCAGACAGTTTTCTAATTGGTTTAGATTCTCAATCCATTACAGGCAAGTTCCGATTGCATTTTACAGCAGTTCACGAGGCAACAATCTGCTTCATCTGCACAGAGGCTGTGATTCCTTTACATATGACTACCACTGGAGGACCGGGCAGCCAGTAGGGTGCCTCGTTCTCGCCAGCATACCAGGCAGATTGTTAGAGAAAGGCTACAGAGTTCCATGGCTCCTTCTCATTGATCCGTTTCATTATTGCCAGCATTAGCCATGGGTTCACAAACAGGGAAGTTGCTGCTGTCCAAAGCAGCATTCATGGGGAAGGGTGTAGGTCACACCAAGCTTATACAGCAAGCTCTGGGTTTGATCCCGACTTTGTATGAACTGGGTGTGGTAGCCTGTAATCACTGTGTACAGTAAACGAGGCAGTTCAAGGTCATCTTCAGCCTGGGATACATGAGAGACCTTGTTTTACAAAAAGTAAAACAAACAAAGCAGTGCGAAACAAGATGTGTTAGCACCCTCCTGTGATGCCAGCATCCACAGGTGTGGTAGCACCCTCCTATGATGGTCAGCATCCACAGATGTGCTAGCACCCTCCTGTGATGGCCAGCATCCACAGGTGTGCTATGCCAGCATCCTCCTACGATGCCAGCGTCTATGATGCTAGTACACACCTCTAGTCCTATCATTCTGAGACATAAGGACTGTGCATTCAACACCAATCTTGACTACATCGTGAAGTTCCAGGCAACGTGAGGTATACAGTGAGACCCTGCTTCAATAAACAACCAGACAAACTCAAAAAAAAAAAAAAAGAAAAAAAAAAAAGAAAAAGAAAAAAGAAAAAAAGAAAAAAAGCAGCAGGTGTTACAATTGAAACCCAGGGTAAGCTTTTGAGAACCGCTTGTCCATGTGGGAAAAGCCTATAGCCTTCCATTTTAGTAGCTGACTGAGGAGTAGAGAGGGATGCATGGTCTGGAAACACTGTTGGAGGAACGCACATTTGCTGGGCTGAATGATGAGCTGATGTAATCTGAGAGAACCAGAGATTGTGGGGGATGGGGAGGAAAAGAACTAAGGTCTTAAAAATATGATCCTGTGAACCTTGGGTTTTAGGACAGTACCTTGAAATTCATAAACACCGGTATTGATTAAAAAAAAATATGTTCAAAAGTCACTTCTAAACTTGACTCAGTGATACACAGTTATAATCTTAGCATTTAGGAGGATGAGGCTGGAGGACCACTGGGAGTTTGATGACAGCCTGGGAAACACAGTGAGTCAAAAGCCAACTTGGCTATTAGAGTGAGACTTTGTCTCAGAACAAAACCAGAAAAAAACAAAACAAAACGAAACAAGCAAACGATAAAAACAAAACGCCAAACCAACCCCCCCCCCCCAAAAAAATGATGAGGTAGGAAACATGAGTTAAGTAAAGGACAGTGATGTCTGAAAATGTCGTAGTGAACCCTAAATGTTATATTGTAACAAAAAAAAATTAATCAAAAAGACAAAGGAAATTGTTGTTGGGGGTGTGGAGGAGTGGGGAGCCTTAGACACTAGTGTCAGGAATATGAATTAGTATAGTAACCATAGAAGACAGTATGGAGGGTGTTTAATTTCAAGAAATTTAAGACAGTTCTAGTAAATCATTCAACAATCACAGATGTGGCGTGTGTGTCCGAGTGCTGTGTGTGTCCTATATTCATTGCAGTGTTAGTCATAGTAGTTAAGACTTAGGAACACACAAGAAGTATATTTAAAATGTGTACATTTACAGTCTATAATGTATATGTATTTCAACTACATATATACTGAGCAGTGACTAAATCCAACAAATTTACATATGTATTCACTCACAGAGTTACTGCATGAAAATGGAAAAAAAGAAAAAAGAAAAAGAAAGAAAAGGGCGGGAGGGACCTGACTGCTTCTGTATATGATGGAGAAGAGCGTTTATTATAGATAACAGGGAGAACATAGGTTGAGGCAGGGATGTCTGGGAGAATCCAAAGTGGACATTCACAGACTGATCTGGACCACATGGGGAAGATGAAGGAGAAGGGACAGGGAAGAGGAACCAGGTGCCACAGCCAAGAGACCAAAGGTACAAAAGGGGCAGGTAACCAAAATGCCTGGCTTACATAAGGAAGAATGGGGGAAGGGCCTCTCAGACCCTGGGCTGGAGAGTTCAGGTTAGAGGATGGGGTACGCTAGTCATACCTTGTCACAGATAGAGAGCTGGAGGCCAGATCCGCTTTGATGTTAGATCGCAGCCATTTGTCCTGGGTTTGAAACCTAACAGTTACCATTTCATAGATATGAATTCAGAGTATCCACTCTTAACATTTTTTTCTAGCCTGGAAGTTTACGCCTGTAATCCCAGACCTCAGGAAGCTGGGGTAGGAGGCTTTTGAGTTTGAAGCTGTCATGAGCTCTAAGGAAACCCTTAAAAAGAGAACTCGTGTTATTATTAACAGTGGTCACCTTGTGCCACAATGGGGCAGCACACCCTAACAGTGTCAGTAAAGGCCGTGGATACAGAACATGGCATTCACGTGCACAGTGAAATCCCATTCAACCGTAAAGGAAGGAAACCTTGCCGTTTGCAGCAACATGGATGAACCCAGAGGATGTGCTAATGAAAAACAAAAAGTCTGGCATGGGAAAGCAAATGCTGTGAGATGCCACCCAGAACATCCCCAAGACCTCATTCATGGGGAAGCTAAAATGTTAATCTCATGGGACAAAGCTTTACTAGGGGGCTGTACAGTCTGAGGCCCTGAAGCTGGGGAGAGTGGGTCAAAGGAAACAAAGTTCAAATTATACAAGAATGAGTTCAAGAGACTCATTGTACGACAGACTCACCATTGTAACACATTTTCTTTTTAAGGCTTTCCTTGTGTAGGTCAGGCTAACTTCAAAGTCTAAAGTCTCCTACCGCAGCCTCCTGAGTTCTGGGATTATAGGCACACACTGAAGCTTTGAAAATGTTCGGAGAGTGGATGTTGTGTATCCTCACTATGAAATAATAACTCTATGAGCAAAGGCACATGCTGGATTTAGTCCTTCAAATGTAAATTATAAATACATACATAATAAATATGTTTGTTTTTGTTTAGTGTGTGTGTGTGTGTGTGTGTGTGTGTGTGTGTGTGTGTGTGTGTGTGTGTATCAGGGCACATGGCAATAGCATGTGTGTGTAGGTCAGAGATATCTTGATGAGTTAGTTCTCTCCTTCTCTCTTGTGGTTTCCAAGGATTAAACTTAAGTCAGCAGGCTTGGTAGCCTTTTCCCTTTGAGCCATCTTACCAGTTTTAAATAGAGATGGCTTTTATTAACTAAAAATAAAGTTATTTAAAAGCATGTCTTTTTTCCTTGGGTAAATTGCTTTTGCCTTAAAAAAGATCTATTATACTTTTTAATTTGCGTGTGTGTCCCAAGAGTGCAGAGGAGGGCACGGACCCCCTGGAACTGGAGGTACAGTGGTTAGGAGGTGCCAGGTGTGGGTGCAGGGAACCGAACTCTGTTCTGTTCATCGCCGAGCCAGCTAGCCAGACCCCCTTATAATCTTATTGTTTGAGATGAGCTCTTCTTATTAATTCAGGCTGTCCTAGGGCTTTGCTGTATAGTGCCGGCTAGCCTCAAGCTCCCGATCCTCCTGCCTCTGCCTCCCAAGTGCTGGGTTACTAGCATGTGTCATGAATTCCAACCCCTTGACTAAATCTTGAGTTCCCTCCTCACTTGTCCGTTTCTTGAGAAAGGAACTTGGAATAGCCATAGCCATCCCCAGTGTCCAAGTACAGAATTGGCCGGGCTCCTGGTATCAGCAAATACCTGGGAAAAAAAAAGGAAAAGGAAGGGTGGAAGAAAAAGAAAGGAGGGGAAGGAAGAGACAAAGGAGGAAGGGAAACTTCTTTTCATTAGGAGAACTGAAAACAGCAGAAAAGCAACCCGGAGAGCTGTGGCGAGAGCTGTCTGTCTTCTCCCTTCCACAGGCGCCTTCTTTGGAAAGCGTCTATTCTCTGCCAACACACCTTGGGGTCTTCCATCTGAACACGACAGCTTCACGTGGTCACTTTGTATCGCAGAAAAAGAATTCGGTACTGAATAGTGCAGTCTGGAGTCTTCCACGTGCGCTTGAGCATGGCCCATGGCTGCCCCACCTGTGGGGAGAAGCAGGCAGGTTTTAATTTTTGTGTGTGTGGTTTAATTTCTCAGAGAATTACCCTCATGAGACACAAGACAGCTGGATAAATATTTGTAAAGAAATTAAAGCTTTTTAGAGGGGGGGGGAGGGAGAGAGAGAGAGAGCACACGAGCGAGCCCAGCCAGGACAAAGTCTTATTAGAGTTGATGCATGTGATGCCCATTACTGAAAATGGGGTCTTTTGTGGGACATGCAAATCATTTTTTGTTCTAATAACATTTTCATGATGCTAATTTAAAACATATTCTAAAAATAAATGCATTTCTTTGACTTTAGGGAAGTCTAATTTTAGGAATATACTTGATGATTAAATACACGGCCCTTTCTGTACTCTGGTAATAAGCCGCACACACTTTCTATACCCCTGCAAACACTTTCAGCCCTCAATTCCCCCTCCGAGCCTTCTTTCTGAAGCCTGTGTACATGAACACGAGTTATACACGGCTCAGCTGCTGGTGCCAGCGTGCAGCATTCCTTAGGACCCTCTAGGATGGATGTGTACTGTGTGACTTCAGAGGACAATGCCTCCTTCCTCAGGAACTGGCTGTGTGACACAGGGCTGCTACTGTGGGTGTGAATAGAGATGAGGTGATTTCTAAGTCCCCGGTGGCTGCACATTCCCCACATCTGTCATCTGTCATCTTCCGTTTTTTGTTTTTTTGTTTTTTTTGTTTGTTTGTTTGTTTGTTTGTTTGCTTCGCTTTTTATTTTTAACCAAGGAAAGGCACAGGAGTTTCTCAGAACATGTTGTAACCCCAGAACCCACTAGGTCCTCTTCATTCCTTTCATTCATTTCAAACATCAGGTACCAGGTCTAGAGTTGTGTGCGTGTGTGTGTGTGTGTGTGTGTGTGTGTGTGTGTGTATGTGTGTATGCATGTGTACACATGTGTGGTATATGCATGTAGTATTTTCTTTGTGTGCATATATGTGTACACACCTATCACGTGTATACATGGTATGTGTATATAGTATATACACATGCACACATGTACATGTATGAGGCATATTCATATGGTATGTTTTCTGTGTGCATATGCATAGATGCATGTGGTATGTGTGTATATGTGGTATTATGTATGTGTATACTTGTATAGTGTATTCATGTGGTATGCTATCTCTGTATTATATGTGTACATTCATGTGGTATGCGAACACATGTAATGTGAGCATATGTGTACATGTTTAATAATAAAGACACTTAAGCCCAGACTGACTTAGGCTTTGAACAAATTATTTATTAATCCAGTTATCACTGGCCACAAGTTCTGGGTCATGTTGGCAGATCTCCAGGCCTGTAGAACTAGTAAAGCTGGCATGGACTATACCCTTGGATCCAGAGGACAAGGCTGACCCATTTTACTATGCTACCCTTTAGAAACTACCCTTCCATTCTTTGATTTTTGTGAGTGACATCTTTTAGAAACCTCATATAAGTGGAATTAAGTTCCGGAAACCACAAAAATGCCCATCGGTGGAGCAATGGATAATAAATATGTAGTAAAAAGATGCAATGAAATATTGCTCAGCCTTTAAATTGCATTCTGAATGTCATGGACAAACTAGGACGACCTCATGCTAAGTAAAACAAGGAGGACAAAGACTGCACAGTTCTGTGGGTGAAAGACTAAGGTAGCCTTGTGAAGGGACATTTCACTGAAACAAACACAGGGAAGAGGATGTTCTGCTAAAGCAATCACATGAAAGGGCATATGATGAAGGATTCTTTGCTAGCAACAGGCATGCACTGGTCTGCCTCACCTTGTGTAGTTGAGCTGCATTTATCGAGACTCCATAAAGAGAAATGCACCAAAAAGTGTGTGGTGGTGTGCCACAGTTTCTTGCCTCATTTGCAGACTCAGGCTGATTGGCAGAGTGATGTCAGCTAAGACAGACCCACATGCTGAGGCAAGACACATGCTGAGGTAAGACCTGTGGAGGGAACATGATGCTTGGAAAATATAAATAGGACTTGATGGACAATGACGGACCTGAGAGTGGCTTGCTTATAGAGTTAGCAGTGCAACACTTGCTATCTCTCATCTTTGCTGATCTTCCATTCCCTGAGAGAGGCACAGCCAAGAACTTCTCTGGACATTCCTCCTGGTCCCTCTTGCTGACTCGTGCTGAGGCTGAGGCCTGGCATTGCTGCTAATTTGTTTTTGCTATTCTGACTCTTATCGAACTGGACTACTGGTCGACCCATGAAGTGTTTGTGAGAGAATGAGCTGCTGCTTCTAATCTGTGAACTGAACCACTGATTTCACAGACAACACAGACAGGAGTTGCTCCAAAGAACCTGTTTAACTAGGTCCACTTCCCCCAAATATTTCCTTTTCCATTACCTCTGGCAGGTAATGGGCTACAAGGGAGGTTAAAGTGTTTTCAAGCCATCATTAAAAATAGGTGCTTGAAAACATTAACGTTACCGGTGACTCCTAACTTGCTTTAGACACCATAATGACTTTTTACTTGCTTAGAATTTTGTGTGAATTCAGCCTCATAACAAGTCCTCCTGGCTGGCCTCTAGCTTTGGGTTTGATTTTGCTCTGCAGTCTACCTCCCAACCCCAACTTTGAGTTTCGTGTATCTCAGACTGGCCAATGGTCACCTTGAACTTCTGATCTTCCTGCTTTCACTTGGCCCAGGGCTAGGATCGCAGGCCTGTGCCACCACACCTGGTGTGTACAGTGATGAGATGGAACTAAGGACCTGTGTTCGATAGGCAAACACTCTGCCAATTGTGCTCCATCTACACTCCTCCGTTTATCTTCACAGTTAGACTCAGTACTCACTTTGTCATTCCTCTTGATTATATATTTTATTAACTTTGGTGATTTCATAGTACCATGAACAAGTGAAAGTAACAAAATGCCATCCGGATATAGTTTATCTTCTTATACATCAGGAAAGATTTAGTATAGACTATGGATAACTTAGACATTTTGGCCCAACCTCTTTTGGGTCTACAAGGCCATGGCCTTTAATGTACTTAGTGGTTGGGAGGAAAATCCTTATCACTCTCTTTGTCTTTGTTTCATGTCTTGGGCAACCTAATTTCTCTTTCCAAGACTGGTTTAAAAATCCCATGTTCACTTTGTGAGGGATCCTTTATCTTAGATAACATCAGCCATCAGTTCCAACTGGGTGTATCTCACTGACATATGCACTGTAAATCATGGGGGATAAGAGATGTCATTACCATATTTTAACATCGGAGAACTCTCTCCACTCCTCTGTCAGCACAAACACCTTGCAGCCCTCTGGCACACAAAGTGACATTCTCCGAATTCATTTGCATGTTAAATGCTAGTGTGAGAGGAGAAAAATCAGGTTTAAAAAAAAAATCGGTTGGGATCTACAGCCTGAGATATATATTCACATTTTAGATAGAACCACAATGAAAGGCTAAAGAGAGCTGTAGTTCTCTGAAGTGGCTATATCTGTGTCAAGGACTCTGCAGACTGCCACGTTGACTGAGGGGAACATCAAGACTATGAGGAGACGGAAGGGTATAGCATAAGAGCCAACGCTATCTTGGGCTGGTTTTTAGTTGTCTTTGATAACCCATTAACCTTTAACTACCCTAATATCTATTCAACTTTTAAATCAAACTCTCAAAACCTATTTCTGAATTTGATATATTGCTGAAGCTCCCCAAACTCCAAAGTTAAGAATGCTAAAGATGAGGTCTAAATCCTATGCTATGGCAGCCACCTCCCTGATAATACACTTGTGGTTCTCTGGGAAGCAAGTTAACAAACAGTTTTGGAATTAAGTGTCTCATTAAATGCTAGCTCTATTGTTAGAGAGGCTCTTCTATGAGTACAAAAGATGTTCCCATGGTTGGATATGTCATTCAGGTCACCTTAGATCTATTTGCAGTCCTGGGTTGTGGTCACTCATATTCTTCCCAGATTAAAGGATGCTCTTAAAGGAGTGTTGGCGGATGTATGTCAACACTAGTAAATCTCAGGTTTAGATATAATCAATGCATATTAAAGATTGTGATCTTCCTCACATTGTTTGGGATCAGTTCCTTCACCACCTGTGTCGTACATGTCTCTCTTGAAGCACCGTTGGTAAAGTGAACATGATAGAGTCCTCCAAACTTTGGTTTTATTTGTTTTGGGGACTCATTTTGTAACCCAGGCCACCCTGGGATTTCTTGCATCCTTCTGCCTCAGACTCTCAAGTGCTCTTAAGTGATCCACTATGCCTGACTGTCCCCCAACATTTTGATAGCCACCTTTCCTACTTGAGTCCACTTTTCAGACCGCTTGGATAACTTGGCAAAATTAAAATCTAATTAGTGTACTTTCCATGCCAACGTTTCCTCGATATCACCACCTTTCTTTTCTGACTCTTTAATCCTTCTTTTGCCTACATTGCCTAACTTTTTATTCTATTTTTTAAAAGATTTATTTATTTATTATATATAAGTACACTGTAGCTGTCTTGGACATCAGATCTCATTACAGATGGTTGTGAGCTACCATGCGGTCACTGGGATTTGAACTCAGGACCTCTGGAAGAGCAGTCAGTGCTCTTAACCACTGAGCCATCTCTCCAGCCCCCCTCCCCTTTAAAAATTTATTTATTATATATGAGTACACTAATAGCTGTCTTCAGACACACCAGAAGAGGGCATCAGATCCCATTACAGATGGTTGTGAGCCACCATGTGGTTGCTGGGATTTGAACTTTTTATTCTTAAACTATTAGTGTGTGTGTGTGTGTGTGTGTGTGTGTGTGTGTGTGTGTGTGTGTGTGTGTGTGTGTGTGTGTGACAACTTTCAGGAATCAGTTCTTGGTCATGTGGATCTACCTAAGGTCATCAGGCTTGGAGGTCCTTGTCTCTTGTCTCTTTACTCTTTTTTTTTTTTTTTTTTTTTTTTTTTTCCGGGGCTGGGGATCGAACCCAGGACCTTGCGCTTCCTAGGCAAGCGCTCTACCACTGAGCCAAATCCCCAACCCGTCTCTTTACTCTTGCATTTCATGCTGACCCGACTGCTGCCAGCTCTCCCCTTGTTGTCCTTGATCCCCTTCAGCTTGCTTGTTATCTTAGGACAATCCATGCTGCCAAAGCTTCCTTGACTTGTTCATTTGGCTTCCTTGCTAAGAACGTCATCTTGCAAATTCTCTGTAAGGCAAACATTTTCTTTTCTTTGCCATCAGCTTAAAGAATTCATTTTTTTCAGGGAAGGTTTCTCCTCCATGGAAGCATTTTAGTACCCATATCATGCAATTACATTCTGACCTCAAGAGTGACACCTACATTTGATCCAAACTGGATCTTCTTTTCCTCTCACAATTGTCAAGTCAATGATAACACTGAGCTGTGGTCAAAGAGCAGAGACTTTTATTCTTGCCCAAGAATAGGAGAAGCAAGAAGCAGGGAGATACACTCAGAGATTAGCCTGTAAACCCCTGAAAGTCAGAAGCTCTAGATATTGGAACATGGGGTAAAAGAAAGAAGAGGCTAAGGGAGGTTCATTCCCATTTCCCCCAGAGACTTGTAATATAGTCCCTTTTGCATCTTTTATTGTTCTTTTGTTCTCATAGCAATTGCTAGCTAATAGCTGTGGGATACATCCCTTAACATGCAGATGGGATTAAAGTGACAGTAGTGAAGGTCTGCCTGACAATTGGGTGGTCATTTTAGCTTCATGCATACCTTCCGAAGAGATGAACAAGATTAGGGCAGCGTGTACATCCTCGGAGGTCAGATAGGTAGCACAGGTGGCAAAATGTACCAGCAGGCCCCAGGCATTGCTCTGGCTTACAATACCAGATTGAAACTGTTGAGGTCGAAGCATCCAGCTTTATGAATTGAGGAGCTGTTGGGATTTCTATCTCTCCAACACGCATGCAGGGGCTGTTGTTAAATTGACAGTTTGTAAGCCAATCTAATAGATCTGTTCTATCTGTAATGCATGGACAAGGGCACATGTACATGTGTGAGCACACCTGTGCAAGTACACACACACACACACACACACACACACACACACACACACACACACACACACATCCACAACATTGGTTCTTGCCCTCTAGAGATCTCTCCCTGCCTAACACAACATAGTTCCTACTTTTGAGAAGCTGCAGTGTCATATGGGAATCACTCTTTTATACGATCAAGGCAGGACTTGTTCCCCTAGCGGAATCACTCATACTTTCCTGTTATCCTCTCTTTCCTCTGCCACCAGGACTTCCCTTTTCCCTCAGCACCTTCTCTATCAGGGCACCTTGCAGGAAATGATGGCATTAAAATTGCCAAGTTAGAAACATAGGCTTACTGGGTCTCAGACATCAGGGTGCAGCACAGTTACCTGGAAGGTTTTAACAACAGATTGCTGGATCTTACTCTCTCAACTTCTAATTCTGTTTTGTGTACCACCTGAAAGAATATTGCAGAAACATCTGTCAAGCCTCTCCTAGATTCCCATTGGTAGTGCTATAGCAGGCTGGTTGAGGCTTGGCCAGAGTAGTCCGATATGGAACAATAATGCGAAGCATTTGTAAGAACATTCTCTTCAGAAGCATTGACGATCTGACTCCAGTTAGCTCTTTTGTAGAGTGTTAACCTCTATCCTGTGACATGTTGGAGGGTATTTAACTCACCCTTAGCCTGACCATTGCTTGCTATTGGCAGTTTCACTCCAGAGTCTTTCCTGACCTCTCAATAACTTATTAATACTGAGCACACTCCCTCCTGTCTCTGGATAAAAACCCCAAATGTCCCACATGTGTCCAAGATAACTTCCAGCAAGTTGATCCATATCATGTGATGAGGCTGAATTAAAAAGAAATCATTGATTAATTTGTCTTTGTAGAAGAAATTTTATGACAGGATGGGATCCAGGTTGTCATGGCTACTGCTCACTGCTCTTGTCTTGGTTGAGGGAGATACTAAGGGGATAGAAAGGATGAGAAATGTGCATTTCGTGTAGAAAGAAGCAAGCACCTGTGAAGTTGCAGATGGGGCAGATTTGAAAGCAGGCGAGCAATCGTAATTGTTAAAAGATTAGCACTGCCCTCCTTAGGATCAGATACTATTACTGTGATAAAACGCCATAACCAACGGCGAGTTGAAGAGAGAAGTATTTATTTAGCTCACATTTCCACAGGATGGTTCGCCAATAAAGGATGCCAGGGCAGGAACTCAAGCATGGCAGGAACCTGAGGGCAGGGGACATGGGGGACTGCTTCATACTGGTTTGCTTCCCATACTTTGCCCAACCCATATTCTCCTAGCGCTCAGGACCACTACTCACAAGGGACTGATCCCTTCCACATAAGTAACCAATTAAGAAAATGCCCTATAGGCTTAACTTGGGCCCGATCTTATAGAGACATTTTTCTCACTTGAGGGTCCCTTCTCTCAAGACTGTAGCCTATGTCAAACTGACATAAAACTAGCCAGCGCAGTTGACTCCTTGCCAACTCCACATATCACACAAACATATCACTGTTAAGCCATAGAATCTCCTTTCTTGTTCATCCCCAAGATCGCACATTAATAACAACATTACCATATAAACATTCCAAAATTTTAAAGTCTCACAGTCTTTAAAAGTTCAAGCCCTTAAAATTCAGTCTCTTTAAACCAAAGTCTCTTGAAAGCAAATGTCTCTCAACTGTGGGTGCTTATAAAATCCAAAATAAATGAAATACTTTCTTACTCCAAGAGGGAAAAACTAGGGCTCAGTCACGATCAAATCAAATCAAAACAAAACTTTAACTGTAAATAACTCAGTATCCAATATCTGGGATCCACTCATGGTCTTCTGGGTTCTTCTGAACGCTGGGTCACTTCTCTGACTCTGCTTTCTGCAGCTCACACAGCTTTTCTTCTAGGCACAGCCCGGCTACATTTTCTCACCGCTGCTGTTCTTAGTGGTCATTCCATGGTACTGGCATCTCCAAAATACTGTAGTGTCTTGCTGAAACATCCACCAATACATTCTCCCGGGCTGTCTTAAGAGACTCTAGGGGTTGGGGATTTAGCTCAGTGGTAGAGCACTTGCCTAGCAAGAGCAAGGCCCTGGGTTCGGTCCCCAGCTCCGAAAAAAAGAATTAAAAAAAAAAAGAGAGAGACTCTAACACTGGCACACAGCGCCAGCCGTTTTTCATTATCCCTTCATAGCTTCAAACCTAGTAGCACCTTTGTGACTCTTACACAATTAAGTTTAGCTGCTAACACAAGGTGTAACCTTGGCCACCACTAGAACACAGATTTTGCGTGGTGACCTTGAAGTAACACTTCCAGTAAGACTTTACGTCAATAATGCTAGGCTTTTCTTAGTCACAGTGTATTTTTTTTTTTTAGCTCCAGGTGACCAGCATCCATTGTCCCAGCAAACCAAAGATTTTATTTCAGTGGTTCTGATATCTTGTTTGTCATAGCTGATGATTCATCTCCAGCTCACCAGAGCCACATATTTTTCTAAGACAAAATGGCAAATGGCCCTGATATAGTCATTAAAGGACTCTCAGATTTCCCTCTGAAATTTTACAATTTAGGCCACCATCATCTGCATTGCTCGCAACATTTTTATTATTCAAGCTTCCACAGAGCAGTTCACCAAGGTTTGAACAGTCAATGATTTTTTTTCCAGCCCAAAAAAATCCAAAATCTTTTTGGATCAACAATTCTTCCCCAAACAACATGGTCAGGTCTTTTATAGAGCTACCCCACTGGTATCAATTTCTGTTCTAGCTATTGCTGTAATGAAACACCATGACTAAAGCAACATGGGAAGGAGAGGGTTTATTTGCCTTATACTTCCATATCCTAATTCAACACTGAAGAAGTCAGGTCAAGAAGTCAAATAAGGGAGGAACATGAAGGTAGGGAATTGATGTAGAGGCCATGGAGGAGTTCTACTTAATACCTTGCTTCCCGTGGCTTTTTTTTTTTTTTTTTTTAGCCTCTTCTCTTATAGAATGTAGGAACACCAGCACAAGACAGACTCAAATGTCTTCTAGAAAATGTATGGAGATGCTAGATTGGGTATTTGGGTTTCAGGAACTAAAAGTTTTAAGAGAAACTTGTTAAATTCAGGTTACAGCATGAAATACCTACTATCCTTTTCCCTGTCTTTACAGACAAGGTCTTGTGTAAACCAGACTGACTTTATAGCTGAGGATGATCTTGAACTTAAAAACATGTACTTATTGTTATGGTTGTGTGAATATCTGGGTACAACACTGTGCGGGTCATCTGGTGTATTTGAACTTCACAGGACAGTTTTTTATTCTTGAGTTCTACCTTGCTAAGCAGGCCCTCTGTCATGGCTTCTTCTGCGCTGTGTATTCCAGGCTAGCTGACCTGTGAACTTTTACATGATTCTTCTGTCTCTGACTCTTGTTTTGATTATAGGAGTGCTAGAACTACAGAGGTATGCCACCGTATCTGGCTTTTTATGTATCTTCTGAACATGCAATTCAAGTTGTTACGCTTTTTGGCAAGCACTTTTACTCAACCAGCCATTTTAGGAACTTTGACCTTGAACTTCTGGTTTTCCTGCCTTCAGGTCCTGAGTTCTAGGATTACAAATTGTAACCTCATGCCTGGGTGCTAACCAGACACGCTACCAAATGAGCTACATTTCCTACTCCAACTATTATAATTTTAAATGTTTACAATTGAATTGAATTTTCCACGAAGTATGTTTTGGCATACATCATTGTACATCACGTAAAGATTACTTTTGCATTATTCAAATGCTGATTTCTGTGTCCCCATTGGTTGCAGTCCTTTTTCTGAGAACTTCCTGTCTCAATGTTGAGTTCCTCTTATCTCCTGATTGGTCAATAAAGAAGCTGAGTAGCCAATGACCGAGCAGGAGAGAATACAGCTTGACTTAGCGAAAGGGGAGGGCGTAGAGAAGTGGGGGCGGGGTGTGCTTTGGTGAGAGAGGTCAGGAGACACCTTGAGAAAACGCCTGGAGTCCAGAGAGTCAGATCACTACTGAAATGCAAGGATCATGGGGATTTTGACTGGGAGGTAGCCAGATTAGTTTAGAGAATTAACGTAGAGTAATTTTGCTCAGTCGTTGTGTCCTTAAAGGTCGTTAAATAAAACAGTCCAATCTCCATTATTTGGGAACTAGCTGGCTTAAGAGAAAAACTGCGATACTCTTCTAAAATGACACTAACATGTAGGTGGGGCAAATAAAATCTCTTTAGGGACAGTAAGTAAATGTAGTAAATGTAATTTGATTGTTTCGGATTACTGAATAGTTCGCTTTGTGGTGGTTTCTGCACCGTCATTCTTTGGACCCAGCTTGTCTAATACAATCTGCTTAATCTTTCTTAACCATCAGCTTTAAAAACAATTTTGAAAAATGATCTTGTGGATTGAACCTATTAGACTCACACAAAGTTGCTAAGGGGTTTACCTCTAAATCATAACCCAATCTACATTTATTTATTCATTCATTCATGTATTTATTTATTTAATGTGTATGCACATATACCACAGCATATCTGTGGGGGTTCCAGGAAAACTTACAGGCATCAGTTGTCCTCTTTCACCACGTAATTACTCGTGATCAAACTTAGGCTGTCAGAGTTGGCAGCAAGCACTTTACTCATGGAGCCATCTCCTGGTTCCCTGTTTAATTTTTATTTGTGTGCATGTATGCGTATGTTCATGGGAGTGTGTGCACATGTGCATATGTGTGGATAGCATTTGATGTTGAGTGCATTTCTCACTCATTCTCCACATTATTAATTATTATTATTACTATTATTATTATTATTACTTATCATCATCATCGCCACCACCATCATCACCATCACCATCATCATCTTCATTTGATATTTGGAGACAAGGTTTGTCTGTGTAGCCTCAGCTATTCTGCTCTGTAAACCATTCTGAAGCTATCCACCTGCCTCTGTCCCTGGGATTAAAGGGAACACCACCACACCAAACTTTGTCCACTTTATTTTTGACAGTTTCTCACTGAACCTAGAGCTCATCGTCTCGGCTAGACTAGATAATGAGCTCTGAGAACTTGCCTGCCTCTGCTCTATTCTACTGCAGAACTGGGGTTATAAACATGTACTGCTGTGCCCAGCTTTTTACGGTGGATAGTGGGATCCAAACTCTGTTCCTCAGACTTACACAGCAGGCATTTAATCGACCAAAGCAATTCCGCAGTCCCCACTTTTATTTTGGGGTAGAAATGATCATTAAGTTGCTCAGGCTGGCCTTGAACTTGTTCTGTAGTCCAGGTGAGCCCTCAGCCCTCTTGTGTCAGCTTCCTAAGTATCTGGCATTCCAGGCTTGATTTCCTATTTACCCTTAGAATTAAACACAGACTAAAACCTGACACTCATGACATGACATCTTTTGTTAGCTGCCTTTCTTCCTTTGTTTCCTGTCACATCGGTTGTAGGAATTTGTATTATATTTGAATATGAGAGACCAGGTTAATCGATATCTCTAGACCCTTTCCTACACCCTGGGTGCCTCATTTATTTAGGTCTTCGACATTTACAGATTCGCTTCATGTCCTCACCGTTGATAATTTTTTTTTTCTGGATCTCTGCAGACCATGGTTACCTCTCTCTGTGGTACTCATTGTCCCTCACATTCATTTTGTATGCGCTCCAGCTGCTTTGTTGTTTTATTATCTATTCTTTATGTGTGCTGGTTTTGTCTCAATAAATGTTTGGAGTTGGTGAAATATTTAGTGGCGTAGACTGCTTCAGAGTCTAGAAAATGAAAGAGCGTGCTCATCAAAGGATATACTGCTTAAGAAATCATTCGTGCCCTTGAGTAATCCTGTGGCACTGTACTGAAAAGTCAATACACTTTGGTGAGCCAGTTGCCCGGGTGCATCCTAAGACCGATGAGGTCATGGGCTCAACCAGCTAGAAATACTATTCCACGCTAAGATTATATTTGTAGAGTGAGTCTGTGACAAGGAAGGCAAGATATTTATATTTGTGTGGAAGCTTTTAGATAAGTTCTTTTGCCTGCTTATATCTTCGGAAAAACATCACAGCTGAGGAATAGTTTCTATTTACCAAGTTGGACGTTCTCTTGAGTTTCCTGACTCTTTAGAGTTCTTTTTTTTTTCTTTTTTCTTTTTTTCGGAGCTGGGGACCGAACCCAGGGCCTTGCGCTTGCTAGGCAAGCGCTCTACCACTGAGCTAAATCCCCAACCCCTAGAGTTCTTAATATCAAGCTCTCTGTCATATTGCACCGTTTTAAAGGCAGCTTGTCATTTATTATTTATATTCAGTAAAAACTGCTGCTCAGTATGTAATAGTTTCACACCTAGGGTATTGTCACCCGAACCTTGTAAGATTCCAGTGTGACAAGCTCTTTGTCCCTTCTGTGTAGTGCTAACCTAGTGTGTTGGGATTATCACCTGCATTTCCAAGACTGTGCCCTTTAGATCAATTCCCTGAGTGTGAGATACTCCCATGCTCTTTGTGGAAATCTAATTATGATGTTGACTTTTTCTTTTCGTGGGTCCTAGCTCTAATATCTTCAAATGACATTTCTTATTACTTCTGTGAGTGAGAACAGCTGACTCCCCCACTCCCCAGCCTGACTCGCTCTCTATAATGAGGGGAAGCATTGCCTATTAGTATTTCTGGCCAAGTTCCAACACTAAAGCCTATTACTTCTTTTCAGGAAGGAATGTAAGCCAGCCTGCAATTTTTTGAATGTAGAAGCATCCACTGTTCTTTATCTTTGGTCCCCATTTCGTTTGCTCAAGAATTTCTTTGCATCTCCTGCTTGGATCCTCCAATTAAGTCACCTAGGTACTTAAGAATTCCGCCAAGAATTTGTCTGACTGGGACTTTGAAAATGGTGTAACATCACTTGCGACAGCAAGGTAAAAAGGATGCTGACATGAGCAGCCTTCCTCTTTCTCTCGTTTTGTGAGGACCCAGTCTTCTGCCCAGATGTACTTCTGGCCCCAGGACAATAGTTTAAAGCAAAATCAGACACTACAACAAAAGTAGCTTCATTGTTTGTTTATTTTGTTTCATGTTAAGTGGTTTCTTTTTTCTCCTGTCTTTAGCTTAATGGTCCATCCTGATTCTGGAGTTAAGTGGCAGATAATGGGTCCACTCTTATCGTCCATCTGTTTTCCCTGCGTGCTTTGGATACATTTTCCATAACAGTTTAGTTTTCTCAATTTCTACCTTATTTAAACACATTCAACAAAGTTGCAAATGACTAGCTTGAGTCTTTCCAAACTTCTAAAATCACCTGCGATTTATAGATTTTTTTTCCCCCTTGTTTAAATGTTTGTAGCTTGTTGTCTCTGAAGACCCTTGGAGTTCTGGACGACAACAGAAGACTGTGGCACTGCACTTCCAGCTGCCCGGCCTTCAGTTTTAGCCGCTATTAAAAGAAAAGTTATTTAAATCTCCCATTTCTTTTCTTAATTATGAGCTTTCTCAATTTATTTAAGCAAGTTTTCGTAATATTCTATGCTTTTCTAAAATATGAAAATGCTGGTGAATATGATGGCTCAGCAGGTAAAGGAAGGCATTTGTCTCAAAGCCTTATGACTAGAGTCTGAGGCTGTGCACTCCCACGAGGGAGGGCGAGCCAACTTCTGTATATTATTCTCTGGTATTCACATGTGCACTGTAGCGCGAGAATGCCCACGTCCATGCAAACAAAAATAAATAAATGCACGAAATAAAAATGAAATATGAAGATACACTAAGCACCTGGGCTTGGAACACAAACATTCTGATTAATAGATGAGTCTCATCAATTATTTCTACCAGAGTGCATACAACCTTCAGCTGTATGACTATTTCCCAGGTGAAGGTATATATGATCAGTCTTTAAAGAGAAGGTCATATGGGCTGATGGTGTGAATAAGCTCTGTGTGAACCATAGAAAATGATGTAAATGTAACAAAAAAGACTTGAGGGCAACCGTGAAGTCCAAACTGTGCTAGGTAATGTGGATGTGTGATAGAGACAAGGTCGCACTCTTCTTGGAGGAGAAGGAATTTAATACAGATATTTAAATGACAATACAGGCAAACATGTATGGAGAGAAGTTAATAGATCGTATTTCTGAGCAAGAGTTCAGTGTGAAGTCACTGGGTGGGAATGGTCAGAGTTGCCACCATGAAAGAGCTGATGGGGATCATGCGGTGACAAGATAGCAAAGGACAAGGGAGAAGGCCTGACAGGGAGGAATACTCATGAGAATGCAACCTGCAGCTGAGAAGGCAAAAGACTGGTCAGATCCTAGCAGGACCACTGTCACTTAGAAATAGGACTTCATTTCGAAAACTTTTGTTTCTAAGCAAAACCATTGAATATGGTGATCATAAGACTAAGGAATCTTGAATTATCCCCCAAATAGGCTGGAAGTATTGGGTATATTATAAATCTCTTTATACTTCATTTTACTATAATGTTAGGAACAGAAATTCCTATTGCTTGGGCTTAGTGTAAGTAAAAGACGAATGCTTTAGAACAATGTTAGTTACTCAAACGTTTAGCTACCATTAGTGAGATGAATGCTGTTCTAATTGATTATTATTGGCATTATTAAAAGTACATGAGGAAATTATAAGGATGATGATAGCAGCCAATACTGTCTCCTCAGGAGTATGGAGGAGACATATCTTGAGTGACATATCTAAGCTCAGCTTTGAAATGCCAAATATGCCTCTATAAGCAATTTCTTTATCATTTATTTATTTTTGTTGAAAATGATTCTTCTCTTATATTATACATCCCTACTGTAATTTCCTTCCCTCTAATCGTCCCAGACCCTGCCACCTCTCCTCCCCACTAGATCCACTCTTACTCTGTCTCCCCCAGAAAAGAGCAGGCTGCCAAGAGACAACAACCAAACTCGGTAAAACATATTATGGGTAGGAATCATTTCACTGATTTTTTTGTTTGTTTTTGACCAGTCCTGTTTGGTTCTACCTTAGGTTTCTGGGCTATCCAATTTCTAGTTTGTGGACATCCAAGCAATGTTAGGCATGGGGGTCTTTCTCATGGAGTGAGTCTCAAGTTAAATCAGACATTGGTTGGTCACGCCCACAATTGCCCCAGCATATGTTACAGACTGAACAGATTTTAGTTCAAAAGTTTTGTGGATGGTTTTGTGTCCATATTTCTCTTTCAGTAATTTGCAGAGTACGATTCCACACCAATGAGACTAGAGCATAGAGGTGAAGGCCCCATGTAAGCACAAGCTCAACTTCTCCAAGTTAATGACCTCCTCAGTAATGGGTCCCCACTGTCGGTTTGCTGAGAGCAACTCTCTGTCCCAGTTTCAGCATTGGTTATTTGGAGATCTCCACTGGATCCTCTCAGCCAAAAACTCAACCAAAACCAACTCATTCAGGACATGGGGAGCTTCTCCTGTTTACAGAAGATGGCAGCCTTCATATCTCCCATTACTAGGAGTCTTTGCTAGGGTCACCCACATGAATTCCAGAAAGTTTCTACTGCACTATTTTTCTACAACACCCTCCAAATGCCTCCCAGTTGTAGTCATCTCTTCTAGTACTCTCTTCATTTGCCCCTTAGTTCCCTCCTGTTTCTGTCCCTACCTGCCCCAGTTCACACACAAGTCTATTCAGTTTTCTCCTCTCAGGGAGATATGTATGCCACCCCCTCGATCCCTTCTTGTTACTTAGCCTCTCTGGATCTGTGGATGAATAACATGATTATTCTTTGTCCAGCAACTAATATCCACTTATAAGTGAGAGCACATTATGTTTGTCTTTCTGGATCAGAGTTACCTTCCTTTGATTCTTTCGCTATCTTTTCTTTAGTTTGGATAAGGGTTTATCATTCTTGGTGATTTCCCCAAAGAACCAACTCTTTGTTTTGTTGTTTCTTTGTATTGTTCTCTTTGTTTCTATGTTATTAATTTCAGCTCTCAGTTTGATTATTTCTTGCTATCTACTCCTCTTGGGTATGCTTACTTTTTTTTTTTTTTTTTGTTCTAGAGCTCTCAGGTATGCTGTTAAGGTATGCTAATAGGAGATCTTTCCAAATTTGTTTTATGTAGGCACTTAGTACTATGAATTTTTCTCTTAGCATTGTTTTCATTTTATCCCATAAGTTTAGGTATGATGTGTATTTATTTACATTGACTTCTAGAATGTCTTTAATTTCTTTCTTTATTTCTGTCCTGTCCTATTCTTTTATTTAGTAGAGACCTTTACGATTTCTAAGAGTTTGTAAGGCTTTTGCTGTTTTTGTTGGTGATGTCCAGCTTTAATTCATGGTTATTTGACAGGATACAGGGAGTTATTTCAATTTTTTGTATCAGTTGAGACTTGCTTTATGATAGAGCTTGTGTTCAATTTTGGAGAAAGTTCTATGAGGCACTCAGAAGAAAGTGTATTCTTTTGTGTTTTTCTGTAAATATGATAGGTCCGTTTGGTTTATAGCATTCGTTAGCTCCATTATTTCTCTGTTTAGTTTTTGGTTGGGTGACATATCCATTCATGAGATTAGGGTATTGAAGTATCCTGTTATCCAGTGTGTGAGGGTCAAAATGTGATTTAAGCTATAGTAGTATTTCTTTTTCAAAAAGTGGGCGCCCTCATGTTTGGGGCATATATGTTAAGAATTAAAGTTTCATCTTGGTTGACTTGTCCTTTGATGAGTATAAGATGTCCATCTCATTTGATTGGTTTTGGTTTGAGTTTATTTATTTATTTTTTAGATGTTAAAATGTTTACACCAGTTTATTTTTTAGGTCCATTTGCTTGGAAAATCTTTTTATAAATTTTTACCCTGAGGTAAATAACTATCCTTGATGTTGAGGTGTGCTTCTTGGAGGTAGCAGAAGAAAGGATCCTGTTTTTACATCCATTCTGTTAGTTTGTGTCTTTTTATTGGGGAATTGAGTCCATTGATTTTGAGAGATATTGATGACCAATGATTGTTAATTCCTGTTATGTGATACTGTGTGTGTGTGTGTGTGTGTGTGTGTGTGTGTGTGTGACTTCTTTTGGTTTTGCTGATGCAAAAATTATTCATTTTCTATGTTTTTATGGTTGCAGTTAACCTCCTTGGGTTCAGGCTTCTTTTTTCTTTTATAGGACTGGATTAGTAGATTAGACATAGCTTAAATTTGACTTTAGCATGAGATATTTTATTTCTCTTTCTATTTTTTAAATCGATGGTGATTTGATGTTTGTTGGGTATAGTAGTCTGTACAGGCATCTATATTTTTTTTTAGCATCTGCAGGATGTCTGTCCAGGCCCTTTTGACTTTTAGAGTCTCCATTGAGAAGTCTGGTGTAATTCTAATATATCTGTTATATCTGTTACTTGACCTTTTTCTTCTTGCAGCTTTTATTATTTTGTTCTATATATTTAGAGTTTTGATTATTATGTGATACACAGATTTTATTTTCTAATCCAATCTATTTGGTGTTCTATATGCTTCTTGTATCTTTATAGGAATATGCTTTTTCATATTAGGAAATTTTTTCTGCTATGATTTTGTCGAAAATATTTTTCTGGGTCTGTGAACTAGGATCTTATCCTTCTCTTTCTATTATTTGTAAGTCTTTTCACAGATTTCCTGGATGTTTTGTGTCAGGAATTTTTCATATTTAAGATTTTCTTTGATTGACATATCAATTTTTTTCTATCATCCCTTCAGAGTATCTCTTCCATCTCTTGTTTTCTGTTTTTGATGCTTGCCTCTGTAGTTCTTATTCTCATTCCTAAATTTTTCATTTCCAGAATTCTCTCTGTTTGTATTTTATTTATTGCTTCTATTTTTCACTTTCAGGTTTTGAATAGTTTTATTCATTTCTTTTAACTGTTGGGTTTTTTTTCCTTCACTTTTCAAAAGGGTTTTATTTCTTTCTTCCAATTGTTTGTTCGTATTTTCCTGAAACATTTTAAGAGGATTTATTCATTTTCTCTTTAAAGACCTCTATCATCTTCATATAGGGAACTTTGTGGTCTTTTGCTTGTGTTCATATCGCTGGACTATCTCAACCTGTCAGCCACACAAAGAGTGACAAAGATCCTTTTTACTAATTATGAATGCTTAGGTCTTATAGGCTATGCTTTTCCCCAACTAGCTGCTATAATTTAAATTAATCTGTGTATACTAATCTATATTCTGCAACATGACTGATTACCACTCCTCAGTTTTGTACATCCAACTTCCTCTGTTGAATTGTTTGTCTCCCCAAGATTTTTCCCAGAGTTCCTTTCTCTGCCTGCATGTCCAGGCTTTTCTCTCCTGCCTTGGTATAGGTCCTTGGTTTTTTATTAAACCAATCAGGAGGAAAAGAATATTTATAAAGAAATTGAGACAAGTGATGCTTCATAAAAATAACAATACTAAAGGCCTATACTCTATCCTCTGACAGCACAGAAACCAGCGCTTTAATAATACAAAGACAACCTTTACAAAGTGCACAAGGAGATTATCCCAACACTTCAACAATGCTGGAATATTCAGGGCTTGCTGTAGTACGATAGATGAGACATATTGTGCTGGTTGTTTTTGATTGTGCGTTCATGCTGGCATCTAGGCATCTGGGTTTTGGGTCATTATAGGCCTAGGTACTGATTTCTGGGAGGTCAAGAGAGGATGTTCTGTGGGATCCACAGGAATCTTTAATAGAGGAGAAGGGAGGCTATGGCTGTGATGAACCTGAAGGATTCGGTCTGCTGGAGGGACTGAGAGAGCAGAGAATGTCTGTGGATAATGTCTTTCTATAATCCTTTTAAACAAAACAAATATACTAAGTAAAATGGAATGTCCCTTACCACTCATGGTCCATCATCCTTTTCCAATTAATTTTGATAGTCAGAAACCTTTGCCCTCTTTCAACATCACCAGTGATGTCAGCATAAGTCAATTCTGCCTGATCATATCTAAACTGTCTTGCCTGTTTGTCTGTCTGTCATCTGTCTGTCTGTCTGTTTTGCTGTGTGTTCTTAATTGGCCTCAAACTTAGGGCAATCCTCCTGTCTCAGTGTCCCTGTGTTGTGAGTATAGGCATGTGCTACAGAACTCCCACTAAACTCTTCTATATCAAAGTGTGTCATGAATAACGTAGATACAGAATAGGGCTGGGGCGATGACTCAATATTATTGCAAGAGCACTTGCTGTGAAATCGAGTACCTGAGTTCAAATACTCAGCACCTGTGTAAAAAGCCAGCCTTGTCCTGGGGTGTGCCTGTAATTCCGGTGATGTAGAGGGCAGAGACAGGAGGATGTCCTGGGCCTGCCATTTACTAGTCTAACTCCAGCCCCAGTGAGAGATCCTATCTTAAGAAAATAAGGCAAAGAATGATAGACCAGGACAGTCTATATCTTCCTTTGGCTTCTACACATGCACAGGGACATGTAGCCATTCACACATGTTCATAGAAGCCACCCACATATAAGAGACTCTCCTTTCTACCTGCTAGGTGAACAAATGTAGAATAAGAGATCTCTGGGTCTTGCCAAGTATGCTTTTTTCTACCCCGCTAGTCACTATCCATCCCCTCAGCTCCTATGATGTGTCAGGAATGTAGATCAAAGATGTGTCTAAGTTCCTTTCTAGTCTCCTTTCAAATCCCTTACTTGGGGACAGAAGAGAAAGGGAGGAAATGAGACACTCCACAAGAAAAGAGATGGGAATAACTGATGCTTGGGGCTGCAGAAGCAGAGCCAGAGTCAGTACCAGTTCAGGGGTGCAGATGTGGGGCCCACCATTCTTCACATCCTCCTGTACAGTCCCCACAGCAAACACAGATGGAGTCATAACATCCTGAATTGATGTTGTAATTAAAAGTAATGGATTCCATTCTCTCCCCTACCACAAATTACTTTATGAAAAGGCATACGAGAATAATTTAACCAACCAGTGATTGAGGAAGTAATTTTTCCTTGCTTTATGTAGCTATTTCTTCTGAATTGAAATGATCTTTCCTGGAAGGAGGAGGAAGGCTACCAGCTACTAAGACTCGGGATGCTCTGAAGGTTACGGAAGTCAGGAGGTCCCTTTTCAAGGCTCACATGCAGCAAACAGTGTTAGGGGACAGGGGGCTATCTTCTATGGAGCCTTCACTGTGCCCAGGGAGAACCACAGACGCAGCTCTTAAGAGTCACAATTGCTGGATGTGCCTTTCATGGAAGCACCTGCCTTTGAGTCATTCACATGCATGTAAGTGATCCTAATAAACTGACTGGTTTACCAAGTTAAACTTGGGTGGAACCATTTCTTACGGTGTCTTATCTGTGGTGAGTAGACTTTTGTTTATATCTTCTCAGGGAAAGTCACACAACGCAAAGCTCTGTCAATACTCTTAAAAACAACAAACGAACAAACAAACAAACAAACAAAACCCCACTGTTGCTCAATGTAGAAGACAGGAGTCAGTTTTATCATCTTCTTGTAGGTTTGATCACTCAGGATTGCAGCCAATGGCTAAGTCCTTGAGAAGATGATGTAAAGGTATAAGTATTATCCAGTAAGTATTCCCAGTACTTAAATTATAAAATGTATTTATTCATGTGTTCTTCATATTTTGGGGGAAATAATTATTAATTAAAAAATGGGCCTGGTGATATGGTTCAGTTAACACAATGATTGTGTACATATATGAGACCTGAGCTTAATCCCTAGTACCCACATAGTTCAGGGGTGGTGACAAGGCCATGTAATCTTAGAGCTAAGGAGGTGGGGGCAAATGGATCACTGGGGCTCAGTGTCTAGCCAGTCTAATCCAATTAATAAGCTCCAGGACTCACAGACAAACTTTGCTTAAAAAAAGAAAATGTAGTGTGGTGGTTGTCTTAGTCAGGGTTTCTATTGCTGTGACCAAGTACCGTGACCAAAAAGCAAAAAGGGTTTATTTAGCTTCCATTTCTATATTGCTGCTCAGTATTGAAGGAAGCTGAGACAGAAACTCAAACAGGGCAGGATCCTGGAGGCAGGAGCTGATGCAGAAGCCATGGAGGGGTGCTGCTTACTTGCTTACTCCCAGTGGTTTGTTTAGCCTGTTTTCTTTTTTTTTTTTTTATGTGTTAATTCTTTTTTTTTTTATTAACTTGAGTATTTCTTATGTACATTTCAGGTGTTATTCCCTTTCCCAGTTTCGGACAACATCCCTTCCTCCCCCCTTTTCCTTATGGGTGTTTCCCCTCCCCCCCCCCATTGCCGCCCTCCCCCGACAGTCCTAGTTCACTGGGTTCAGTCTTAGGGACCCAGGGCTTCCCCCTTCCACTGGTGCTCTTACTAGGATATTCATTGCTACCTATGAGGTCAGAGTCAGGGTCCAGTCCATGTATAGTCTTTAGGTAGTGGCTTGGTCCCTGGAGCTCTGGTGGCTTGGCATTGTTGTACATATGGGGTCTCGAGACCCTTCAAGCTCTTCCAGTTCTTTCTCTGATTCCTTCAACGGGGTCCTATTCTCAGTTCAGGTTTGCTGCTGACATTACGCCTCTGTATTTGCTGTATTCTGGCTGTGTCTCTCAGGAGCCGATCTACACTTCTGCACTTCTTTGCTTCATCCATCTTGTCTAATTAGGTGGTGTATATGTATGGGCCACATGTGGGGCAGGCTCTGAATGGTGTTCCTTCAGTCTCTGTTTTAATCTTTGCCTCTCTCTTCCCTGCCTAGGGTATTCTTGTTCCCCTTTTAAAGAAGGAGTGAAGTCTTCACATTTTGATCATCCGTCTTGAGTTTCATTTGTTTCTAGGCATCTAGGGTAATTCAAGCATTTGGGCTAATAGCCACTTATCAGTGAGTGCATACCATGTATGTCTTTCTGTGATTGGGTTAGCTCCTCCGGGATGATATTTTCCAGTTCAACCATTTACCTACAATTTCATAAAATTGGTTTGTTTTTGATAGCTGAGTAATATTCCATTGTGTAGATGTACCCATTTTTCTGTATCCATTCCTCTGTTGAAGGGCATCTGGGTTCTTTCCAGCTTCTGGCTATTATAAATAAGGCTGCGATGAACATAGTGGAGCACGTGTCTTTTATATATGTTGGGGCATCTTTTGGGTATATGCCCAAGAGAGGTATAGCTGGATCCTCAGGCAGTTCAATGTCCAATTTTCTGAGGAACCTCCAGACTGATTTCAGAATGGTTGGCTACAAGTCTGCAATCCCACCAACAATGGAGGAGTGTTCCTCTTTCTCCGATCCTCGCCAGCATTTGCTGTCACCTGAGTTTTTTGATCTTAGCCATTCTCACTGGTGTGGGTGAAATCTCAGGGTTGTTTTGATTTGCATTTCCCTGATGACTAAAAGATGTTGAACATTTTTTTGCAGGTGTTTCTCAGCCATTCGGCATTCCTCAGCTGAATTCTTTGTTTTTAGCTCTGAACCCCATTTTAATAGGTTATTTGTCTCCCTCGGTCTAACTTTTGAGTTCTTTGTATATTTTGGATATAAGGCCTCTATCTGTTGTAGGATTGGTAAAGATCTTTTCCCAATCTGTTGGTTGCCGTTTTGTCCCCAACCACAGTGTCCTTTACCTTTACAGAAGCTTTGCAGTTTTATGAGATCCCATTTGTCGATTCTTGATCTTAGAGCATGTCCATTGGTGTTTTGTTCAGGTAATTTTTTCCAGTGCCCATGTGTTCCAGATGCTTCCCTAGTTTTTCTTCTATTAGTTTGAGTGTGTCTGGTTTTGATGTGAGGTCCTTGATCCACTTGGACTTAAGTCTTGTACAGGGTGATAAGCATGGATCGATCTGCATTCTTCTACATGTTGACCTCCAGTTGAACCAGCACCATTTGCTGAAAATGCCTTTTAGCCTGTTTTTTAGAACTCAGGACTGGCAGAGAATGGCACTACCCACATTAAGGTGTTAGGGCCCTCCTCCCCATTGATCACTTTACTGAGAAAATGCCCCACAGCTGGATCTCTCAGGCATTTCTTAACTGAGACTCCTTCCTCTCCAATGACCCTAGTTTGTGTCAAGTTGACACAAAACCAGCCAGTACAGCGGTATTCCTGGGGAGAAGCCACCACTCCCCTCGAGAGATAGCAAGTTGGTGGATACTATCCAAAAAATACCACCTCTGATTTCTGCATGCATGTGTGAATATATCTGGATACACACACATACACACACACACACACACACACACACACTCCCACTCATACACACACAATCACACACATTTTGTTATTGCACTGAATACTCTGTTTTAACTTTGTAGAATCATTGGATGAAAAATGCAATGCTTTTCTTTTTCCTAAGAAGAAACGGTAACTCTGACTTACCAAATTAAATAGAAAATATGATTATTATAGATTGGTTAAATACAGTCGTTGAAATATTATATGGCAGATTCCTTTGGCTTATTGTTAAAATAGCTTGCTTACAAAGACATTAGGTCTTTCTTTCTTTCTTTCTTTCTTTCTTTCTTTCTTTCTTTCTTTTTCTTTTTCTTGATGGAGTTTAAAGAAGGAAAGGAATATAAAAGAACTGTATGGCATGAACTCCAGTGTCCTGGGCAGGAGACTCACTGTGGAGGAGTAACCAGCACTCTGTAGTCCTTGCTTAGTGATGCATCGTACCAGATTTAATATTGACTTCCATAAATAAACCACTTTAATTTTAATAAATCCAAGGACGCACTGACTTTTACAAACTTACTGACTTCAGAGAACTCTAGATAATTTGAAACACCGTTCATTTTCTCTGATAAAGAATAGAACAGTTTACAGTAACATTTCTGCTAATATATACGAGCATGGTGTAAGAAAGTATAATAATTTAGCTATATGATTCCAATAAATTATTTAGTCTTTTGGTTTTTTTTTTCAAATTCATCTGTATAACAATAAGTCTCAGAAGGGTGCAATGTGGACTATTATAAAACTATGTCTTTGTGATCCTAAGTTTAATTTGAAACAACAACAACAACAATGGGAATGGTTAATAATGTCACAACTATATAATAATGACAAAATATTTGTAAAATGTTGATCATAACACCTTGAAGACAATAGGTGGCAACCGGGGCAGGGGGGATAAATAGTAATTTTAAGAGCCAGTTGTTAAACAGATAAATTAACATACTCATAATTAAATACAATGTAGTAAATATAATAGTATCACTAATAAATTTATCCCATGCTACTGCTATCTAAACTCCAAGGCTACTTACAACTGCTGTGTAGTATTACAACATGGTTGTAATCCATTATGCTATTCCTTGAAGCTCTGAAGGCAGGAACTACAGGATGGCAACTTGAAACTATGATGGGAATATTTATACCACCAGTATCAGCAAATGTTGAAAATCTGGACTAATTATCCCAAAGATAAATGGTGTTATTCGCTTGCTACCATGCCACTCAAACAAACAAAACCACAAAACAACACTTTTTCTTCATCTTAATGTATGTAAAGTATTGGATAAAAAGTTGCATAGACTGTTTCTGGAGAAATTAAAGTTCACTTTGATCTTAAGTGGATTAATTTGACTCTTATAAGGAGAAGCAGCCTAAGGTACAACTCCCATGGATGTCCTAGGAAGGTCCTAGAAATGACCTTTATTCAAGGTCATTTCTAATTGTGGATAGCGATCATTATGATTTTGATGTGAAACAAGCCCCACAGGTTTATATGCTTTAGTGCTTGGTTTCCAGCTGATGGCTCTCTTTGTGAGCTTGTTGACATTTAGGAGGTGGGACCTAGCTGGAGAAAGTAAATCACTGGGCAGGGGTTGGCCCAACTTTCAGTCTAGCTCTCTGTTTCCCGATTCAGTGGAATGTGAAGAAGTCTGGATTTCTTCTTTCTTCTTCTTCTTCTTCTTCTTCTTCTTCTTCTTCTTCTCCTTCTCTTCTCCTTCTCCTTCTCCTTCTCCTTCTCCTTCTCCTTCTCCTTCTCCTCCTCCTCCTTCCTCCTCCTCCTCCTCCTCCTCCCTCCTCCTCCTCCTCCTCCTCCTCCTCCTCCTTGTCGTAAATGTTGTTGTTGTTGACAGTGGTGGCTTTTGAACATGCTTGGCCTAAGGGGTGGCACTATTAGAAGGTGTAGCCTTGTTGGAGTAGGTGTGGCTTTGTTGGAGGAAGTGTAGCGCTGTGAGGATGGGCTTTCTCCCAGCTTCCTGGAAGTCAGTCTTCTAGCTACCCTCAGAACAAGAGTTGGAATTCTTAGTTCCTCCATTGCCATGCCTGCCTGGACACTAACACACTTCCTACCATGATGATAATGGACTGAACCTCTGAACCTGGAAGCCAGTCCCAATTAAATGTCTTCCTTTATAAGAGCTGCCATGGTCATAGTATCTATTTACAGTAGTAAAACTCAAACAATGACCTACAGGGTTTCAGTAGGTCTCAGTCTCACCCAGTCTGATCTCAAACTCAGGATCCACCTCCCTTTGCCTCTGCTTCTTCCTCTGCCTCCCTAATGCTGTGGTCATAAGCACGTAGCACATGGAGACACACCAGAGATTCTTTTACCATGCACAGCGTGTCCTTCTGGTGTCCTTTCTTAAGGCTGCTATAATAAACACTTTAATAGAAATGTGTTTCTCCCATTCCGAAGTGAAAGTTGCAGTGCTGTAGGTCTCTGGTGATCTTTCACTTCCTCAATCACATACAAGGAAATCTTGTTTAGTTATCAATATGGCGCATCCAAAAGGGGGTCTATCTGTGCTCTCTCATGAGCTTCCTAATCTCCTCTAGAAATCCATACCTAGTGTCTTAGTTAGGGTTTTCCTGCTGTGAAGAGACACCATGACCAAAGAATTCTTGAAAAGATAACATTTCATTGGAGCTGGTTTACAGGCTCAGATGTTCACTCCTTTAACATCAAGGTGGGAGCATGGCAGCATCCAGGCAAGCATGGTGCTGGAATACCTTAGAGTTCTACATCTTCATTTGAAGATTGCTAGTAGTAAGACTGACTTCCAGGCAGCTAGGATGAGGGTCTTAAAACCCACATCCACAGTGAAACATTTTCTCCAACAAGGCCACACCTACTCCAAAAAGGCCATAACCTCCTAGTAGTGCCCCTCCACAGCATATTCAAACCACCACACCTTGTAATACATCACGCCAGTGGTAGGTTTTAACGGATGCATTTTAGATAAGCCTACTAGCTAAGTTGCCAACTAGCATCCATCAAGTCTTCATGGTCCAGATGCTTCCTGGATTATTTAAGAGCAGATGGTTGCAAACCGAAACCCACAGACGAAAGTTCTGCTCCAAATCCCTGCATTTCTTTTATTAAACTTCAACTGCAATACGGCCATTTCCACCTGTTTGTGTCTTCGTTGACCGACTGCTTTGAGACAGTGCTGTGTAATTCTCACAAAGGCTACATGGCTCACAGAACCTGCACTATTCATTGTCTGCCCAGTACAGAAAAGAATGAGCTAGCAACTGATCTAGACACTGCAAGGGAAGAAAAACCTCTTGCTGCCTCCTTTTTAGGAAAGCATAGAAGCGACAGGGAAGTTTCACAAAGACAACAGGAGGAAGCCGCAGAGCAATACGACCCTTGAATATTGATGTAGACATTTAAGCAGAAGATTAGCAAGGAAGTACTTCTCAGAAAACCCATTCATAGTTTTAGGACAAAAATTTAGCCATTGGTTCAATGCCATATACTTCTCGGTTGTCATGTGGAGTTTGGTTTGAGGTCACTGTGTTTAGTGTAAGAGATGCAAACGGAAATTGCAACTGATGCTCAAAATTTGCTCACTGTCAGTCAGAGAGGTAGACACTGACTGAAATAGCTCAGCCACTGGTAGTAGTACTTATCCGTGGGAGTAACTATGAGCATGGGTCCAAGTTTGTTTCTTGAGGACTAGGTCCCTTGCATCATCATTTTGCCCATATTTGATTCTGGCCCATGGGTACTTAAGAGGAGGAATTTTGTATTGTGTCCTGTCACATTTCATGTGTCTAGCAGATAGCTTACTCTCAGCCTTTTGGGGGCTGGCATTTTGTTGACTTTCATGTGCTCAACAGTGAGTCTGGCAAAGACCGCATGTCTTTGCATGATGGGAGCTGTGCACTGTAAACTTTACAATTCTTGTGTGCAGCACTGGGCCAATTCACAATAGTAAATGGAACAATTACCAGCTGAGTATTGGACAGTTAGCAATATTACCCAGGTAAATGAAGAACACAAAGGATTATGGATAAAAGGATTTGATAGTTTGCGTATGTTTGGCCCAGGAGTAGAACTGTTACGAGGTGTGGAGTAGGTGTGATCTTGTGGGTGTGGACTTTAATACCCTTGTCCTAGTTGTCTGGGAGTCAGTATTCTGCTAGCAGCCTACAGTGAAGATGTAAAGCTCTCAGCTCCTCCTGCACCATTCTTGCCTAGATGCTGCCATGCTCCCACCTTGATACTGGGCTGAACCTCTGAACCTGTAAGCTAGCCCCAATTAAATATCGTCCTTTATAAAGCTTGTCTTGGTCACGGTGTCTGTTCACAGCAGTAAAACCCTAACTAAGACAAGGGAGTACCCTACAAAAGGGGTAGATATAATTGGTGAGATGTACATTCACATCTTGTATTCATACTCCTAAGTTTTCCATTGTCATTTAATTATTAGTTACCGTTGAAATGGGTCATGAAAATGTATTTCTGGCAGCATAGCTTCCAGGTTCCTTTGGAAGCTGGTTGCATGGGCCCATAGTTGCCCGTTTTCTGTTTGTATTTCAAAATACCCAAAAAGGAGCACTTCCTAAAGGAAAGAGGTTTATTTAAATCATAGTTCTGGAAGGTCCAGGGCAAGACACTGGCATTAGTTTTATTCTAGTGAAGTCATCAAGTCAGGTGGGCTCACAGTGGTGGGGAAGTAGGCAGTAGAAAGAACTCACATTGACAAGGAAGTTGAAACAATGACTTCCTTTATAACAACTTGCTTTTGCAACAATAAATGCTAAGTCCCACGAGAACTGCCTTAATCCCTTCTGTGTGTACCTCCATTGGTCTAAAGGTTATTCCTTTAGGTCCCACCAACTTAAAGATCACTACCATCAGGAGTCATGTAGGATTAAGCTACCAGTGTAGGTACCCACCCGTGGGAAATGAACCACATCCAAGCACAGCAGGGTCTCATTCCACACACGGTAAGATGTGTATCATGTTTATTTTCCTTGAGACACATTCAAGCAATCCTTCTTGCTGGTGACTTGTTAACCCAAGAAGAAGCCAACTTATTTTAACTCCCTTTCACGTCTTCTCTCTGTTCTAACTGGAGAGAGATTTTTGTTATTTCATGGTTTTCTGATGAAAGATGTCACGGGTGGGAAAATCTTCAGCAGCCCTGAAAGTGTCAGAAACTTTCAAAGAGGAAGGAGAACATGCTTTGAAAGCTGAGTTAAAACCCTTCTCTTCTGAGCACCCTTCACAGCCTCAGGTCTGGTCTTTTCAATTTGGCTTTTGAAGTTCTGCTATCTTTCAAGCTTAATTCCTCTTGGAGTGTGACCAACTTACTAGAGAAGCTACATTTTTTTTTTCAAAAGGAATATTGAAGTCAAAGTATTCCATGGGAATATGGATTAGCAACCCTGCATTTTTTCCTCTTGTTTGCTCTGTACAAAAGTAGATTCTCTTGCTGGCCTGGGCTTCCCTTGCTTTTGTTTCTTAAAAGAATTGACAAGGATGAGCAAGGTGAACCTTTCCTATGTCCCAGCTCCCACCAATAAAATACCTCTTTCTTCCTTGACATTCTGTTTGAAAGAATTTATGTCGAGAGATGATATTACATGTTCCTAGAGGTCAAATGACAGATACCGCTACAAGGTCAACACCTTGCATCCCAGGAAGGCCTTGAACTTTCATTTCTCCAGTCTTCAGCTCCCTCTGATTACAGACCTTCTCCAGTGGGCTCAGTTTCATTTGTTTTCGCTGCTGAGATTTGATCCCAGGACTTGGCAAGATGAGCACCTTCTGCCTGAGCTGTAACTCATCTGCTACCAGTTTATGAAGACCCAAATGTACTCAACTAAAGAGTAGGATATATCAAGGTATGTGACATCTTTGTAAGAATAGTGATTGAGCTTGGCTTGCAGACAATGCCAATACTCAAAGTTTGGCTTCTTTGTTAATGTGAGGCTTTAAAGAAATGGCCTTTCTTACCCTCCATACTACCTGGGTATATCGAATACCACCCACAGCAGATGGTCTCTGAATGCATTGTGCTTTGGGTGCTGTTTTTATCAAGTAATGAACCTTAGAGATTCTTGATACCATTTACTAAGTAGATACCATTTTTACTTAATATTATATCATTTCCTATGATCTAAATTATGCATTAACTGAAGAAGAGGGGATATAGATGACATATTTGCTTGTAATACAGAAGAAATGTCAAATATGTCATTTCATCAATTATGATAAATTTGCCAAAACAGTAATGTCAATACCTGTTTTTTGGGGTCTAGCTTTCAACCCAGGCTGTTTGTCAGAATCATCTTGAGAGATTTAAATATAAATATCAAAATGCCTAGGCTTCTTCCCAGATCAATATACTGGGGTCTTTAAGAATGTACTTGAGACATCAGTTTTCCAACACAGCCAGGGTCAAGAACTGCTATGTTGACCATCAAAGCATCAAAGAAAAGAATTCACCTTTGTTTGGGCAGCTCTTCTTTCTTAATTGTTCATACACCAAGAACCTCCTTATATTTTCTCACCTGTCTGTATATTTCCTTTACTTGGCATCCTCCTTAGTGAGGAACAATGGGAGGCAAGGAGCTATGGCAATTTCATTTTTCACATTTAATTGCAACAAGTAAAGGAATATTTAAATATGCTTGTTTCTCATCTATGGGCCAAGGTGTCTGTGTGAGCTTTGGAAGGGTTACAGGTATTCCAAGAGGAGTTGGCCAGAGTCAGTCTACTAAGGAGGATCCAGAGGCTATGGTGATATCTTTGACATGTTTTCTAGGTTTCTAAATAAATACTAGCATGTTGTACACATGTTGGACATTAAAGAGCGTAAGAAGATTTTATTCCCCACGTTGTGCTGTAAAGCCAGATTCTAAGGACTCCTGCCATTTAGGTTATGAACATGGCCTTCTTTCATGCTTAATACCTTCCTCACAAAATTAGTTATTTCTGAGTAGAATCACAACCACAAAGATAAGCACAAGAAGAGATGAACTCCATGGATGGTGGGGCTCACATTCTCACTGTCTGCCACCAATTCTGCCTTTCAGCTCTAACCTCTATCATGTGAGGAGTAAAGACTGATTTGTACCTCTTTGCTTCTCTGAGAGAATTATCGATGAGATATTGAAACAGTTCAATGAACAGATGCCAATCTTACACGCTAGCCTGCCTTGATAGATGCATGTAACTCTAGTGGCTTATGTGGTTGCAAGTCAAGAACTTTTCATGAATTCATAGTTGTTGCTTCTTTATTTGATGATTGTTCAAAATCATTAGTGCATCAAAATCTGTTCCTAAAAGATATGATGTGTCTATGTCTATATTGTCCAATCAGGCATCTGAGAGGCGATAATCAACTAGATTGATTCATGGAACAACAATTTTAATTTGCAGCTAGCTGTGCTATTGGAGAACAAGAATGAGTGGATCATCCTTGATTTGTTTACTTTATTTGTACACTTATAACTTTATTTAAATAATTACTTCAACTTATTCAATAATTATATTTTAATAGTTATGATTTCCCTAAATGTATCAAATTGAATATAAACGAATTTTTTTCTCTTTCTGTTAACACTGGGGTATTGCGTATCTGTAGGTCCCTGCCATTCTTTTGAGTCCCTGTGTTTCATTTTAGAAACTGCCCACTTCAGGTCCGCCATATTGTGTCTGGCACTTTCCCAGGATAAGAGGCATTAACATGCAAAAGAGGTAGAATTCAAGTATAATTAACAACAAAAATGAGCTCTAATTTCTATGCCATTAGTGAACTAAGACTTTCACTTGTAAAATTCTAAAACAATGAATATTCAAAGCCTTGATTTAATGTGATGATAATGGCAATTACTTTATTGTTTTGGTCATTGTTTTTGAAACTTCAACTCATGCTTAATTAAGTATAAAATTAATCGTTTAATAGAGAGTACTTAAGGATCCATGTTACCAAGAGCCAAGAGTGCTAACATAAGTAGGTAGGTGTTGACACTTGCTGACTTACTATTATATATTACAAACCGTAGAGGACAATGCCACTTGGTAGCTGACTCAAGAGAGTCTTGAAGAATTCGCTTTGAGGTTTTTGTTTGGTGGTTAGAATTTGCATTTTGCAATTTATTAAAGTATACTAGGCTTTTAGCAGACTAGAAAACTTTGCATTGCATCTAATGTTGGGGACCACATCTGTCTGGTGAGTTGCCCATCAAAGGCCAATTTATATATATATATATATATATATATATAATCTTGGAATCTCTTGACTGAGAACCCATTAGAAAGATAAGTTTAACACATCAGTAAAACTCTAATGAAATAGTGTTTCATTTATTCAATGGAGCATTGCTTATTGAGTATTTATCAATTTCTGAGTGTAACATGTTGTCTATTACTCAGTTCATCTTCTGCTTCAGTCTGGTCTCATCACAAGAGGTTTCTGACTACTGACACGGAATGAACTGCTTTATTCAGTCTTCTTTGGATGGCTGGGTTACTAGAAGGGACTTTAAAATAAGGAAAGATGGCTTTGTGAGTCTCTGTCTCTCTCTCTCTCCCTCCCTCTCTGTGTGTGTGCATGCGCCCATGTGTGTGTGTGTGTGTGTGTGTGTGTGTGTGTGTGTGTGTGTGTGTGTGTATGTGCATACTCACACGTGGGTACCCACATCTGTTACAATATCTCTTTGGACGTTTGGAAGCTGGTGTGTCAACAGAGCTAACAGCTTCCAGGGGCTCCTAGGAATGTTTTGGGAGCACATTGCTGGGGCTGGGCCTGGGGAGTTATGAACCAGACAGAGAGTGTAAATAGATAATTAATTTAAATAAAGAATTTTCATTGTATTCTTTATTATTTTAAATGCGTTTGAAGCGGCTGGAGAGAGGGCTCAGACTTTGAGAGCATAGGCTGCTCTTCCAGGTGTCCCGAGTTCACAACTCCAGGCAGCTCACAGCTAGCTATAGTGAGATCTGGTGCCCTCTTCTGGCCTGTAGGCATGTGTGCAGGCAGGACACTGTACACGATCAATACACCTTTAAGATTATATTTTAAAAATTGCTTGAAGAAAAAAATTGGGAAGGCTAAGGTAATGTTTTGAGAATAATCATAAAGTAAACAATATTTGCCTTTAATAAACAACACCCAAAATAATAATAGCTTGTGTGGTTGAATTGGCTTGCTACGTTGTAGGTGTCGACCCTGGTAATAATACTTGGCATGTATTCAGTTCTCTCCCTCACCTCAAGTACTTTTGTTTCTGGCAATGTTTAGATCCTCAGTTAGAGTTCCCAAGGCCATTTCCGGATTCCACAGGGGGACTATCAATTCCACACTCTCAGAATTAAAAATTTTAAGTTTGTATCCTTAGTCGTTTTAATACCATTTTGACATGGATGGTGAGACTTGGACATGAAAGATAGAGACGACCCTAGCAAATAAATACCTGGTTTGTTTTTAAATCACTGTGCTTTCAGAGAAACCTGGTACAATTCCAAGAATTGTCAAGGTGAGAATAATGTAGCAGTCAGCAAGGAACGAGCCACCATTAGGGGATTACTGACCATCATACACACAAGATTGTATGTCCATGTGCAGAATTACACAGTGATTGTATGCATGCCAGTGTGTCAGCATCCTTGGACTGTATTGCAGGGCATATCTTTTTCACTAGTGAAACTGCTTGTAGTGTATGGATTGAAATCTTAGACAGGTTATACTGTTTTCCATTGTTTGGTTTCTGTTTTGAGATACACAGCCCATGCTGGCCTTGATCTCCAGGTTTGTTCTCAGCCTCCACAGTGCTGGGATTATAGGAGCACACCATTAGTCCTCCTGGCATGCGAGATGTGTTCCGTTATCAAACCGTTTGTTACCAGGTTGATTAAAATAGTTTTTGAAACATTAATGTTCTGTGAGTTTGCTTTTCCCTGTGCCCGTCATTTGGCTGGACCACAGCTTTGCAATTAGCATTTGAAAGGCAGCTATGCAAATTTGACCAGTTATCATTAGCAAAAAAACCTCTTGCGTTAGCCCCAATGAACTGTTATCATTAGCCTCTTTCAAGAGGCTTTCCAACACAGATATGTATGTCAATAACTATTACCTGTGGATTAAGTCTGTGGATATTCTAACTTTAATGGCATATTATATTTTTGTGTACATTCAATACATCTTAGAATTCAAGGCTTATTAAGTACAAGAAGTTGAAATGCATCCAGAAGAACATGATTAAAACCAAATTTTACAAGAAAATTGCCACTTGAAATCCTTTTAGGAACTAGCTGGATACATACAGTAAAAAGAAGCAATAATAAAGCTTTTCTTGACAAGTGGCCTTGCGCTGGAATTCTGGAGTGATGTTTTTTGTTTACATCCTCAACTCTTAGCTTTCCTTGGTTTCTTTTCTAGTAACTGGTAAGTCTTTCAGGAAGTAGGAACATATTAAATGATCGATAAGTGCTCTTGGATCCTGTTAGCCTCTCGGACAGGAGTGTAGTGCAATGGTTCCCTGTAGGTCAGGTTTCTGAGGCCTTTAGAGAAGAACCTGGGGCACATGGAACAAAGCTGAAGCATTGAACACATTTGTCAAATTTGTGGGTTCTGGGTTCAAGTGAGACCTCTTATCTTAATGTATAAGATTGAGAGTAAACATTGAATATACCTGAGGTCAATCTGTGGCCTCCAAATGTATGCACATACATGTGGTCTCACACATGTGAGAACACGAACACATGTATATGCAAAAAAAAGGTATACAAACCATACTTTGCCACAAAATCATGTGACAGTTCCCACTATAACTATTTTTATATACCTTGAGACTGAATGGAGAAGTCCAGAAAATAAAGTCTTTCCTTTTGTTTCTACCATAGGACATTGTTTCTGGAAGGGTCTCTATGTGGATTTAATAGGCCTGGTCAGCCTAGGAAGTGTTCAGGGTTCCTCCCATTCTTCAGAACTGCTTATCGCCATGTGTAAAAATGTCCTTGTGATCTATGTCTGTGAGCATGGACTGATTGAACACGATCATATTTTGTGAGCACTTCATTTTCTCTTATGCTCTGGGTTAGTTTCATATGACTGCTACAACATATTGTCATAATTAGTGCAGGAGAATGATAAATTTATCATCTTACATTTCTGTAGGTTTGTAAGTCCAGCCCAGATTTTTCTGGGCTGAAATGAAATGGTTGTCCAGGCTGGGCTTCCCTGTGGAGGCCGCAAAGGAAAGTAATTTCCTTGCTTTTTTTCTGTTTTCAGTTGCTGGACATTCTTCTTGTCTTGGAGCTCTCTTCCTTAACTTCAAAACCTATAAATTTCTACCTCTCTTTCACCATCCCTACCTTCCCTAGTGTCTTCCCAAGCCTTGATCTTTGACTCTCAAGGAACCCTTTCATTTTATAAGGATGGCCAAGACCCTCCAAGATAGCCTCTACATGTTAAGATCTTTAGCTCTACCACACTTTTAGAGTCCCTTGCCATGTGTCTTTTATTGCTTAAAGAGGTAGCCTGGTCACCACAACTTTTATAAAGGAAAACATTTAATTGGGTCTGGCTTACAGTTTCAGAAGCCTAGTCCATTATCCTCATGGGGGGAAACATGGCGGCATGCAGGCAGACATTTGTGCTAGAGAGGAGCTGAGAGTTCTACATCTTGATCTGCAGGCAGCCTGGATGAAACAGGACTCACACTGGGTAGAGCTTGAGCATAGGAGATCTCAAAGCCCACACCCACAATGACACATTTGCTTTAACAAGGCCACACCTACTTCAACAAGGTTACACCTTCTAAAGTTGCTACTCTCTGTGGGTCATGCCTTTAAATAGGAGTCTATAGAGGCCATTGTTATTAAACTGCCACACTATGTAAGGGATTATAGTTATATGTTTCCGAGATTAAGGTAGATGGAGGCATGACATGAACCCCAGTAGAAAGGATATAGTATGACCTTTTGGTATGTGATTCTTCAGCACACCCACAAAGTTGGTTTTGAAAAGGAACATTTACCTCAATGCTAGGAGAGAAGATGAGGCAAGGACAGAAGGCTTGTCAGTTATAGCGAAACATTTAGATAAAGAAACAAAGTGATTGAAGAGAAGAAAGAAAGAAGGGAAGAATGTAGGATGTCATACAGGTAAAGGTACAAGATAGAATGAGGCCTGTCATTGGACGAGAAGGAAGGATGGGCGGGAGAAAAGTTTTAGAGAGAGGAGGAGACTGGAGGAGGTGGGAGAAGCAGCCGAGAGAACATGGAAGCTGATGTTAAGATTCCTCCGTGCACATTTACAGGTTGTTATGAATATTTTTAAGGGATGGATGTGTTTAGGGCTTTGTATGTCCAGGTGGGCAATTATATCTTATCAATTGGATCAGAGGTTATTGTGTTGTGTGTTCTTTCGTGTGGTGATTTAAGTTCAAGAGAGTATGTGGTAGCTGGAGACACTAGGCCACCATGGAACTGGGATGTATATTTCTGGCATGGTGGCAACCTGTCTTAGGAGCTGGATGGGTGGAGAGATCATTGCTGGGCTCAGAGAGAAGCCATCGGCAGAGTGATATGGGATAGAGCAGAGCAGGTGAGAGGCTTTGCTGACTGAAATGAAGACATCTACCAGATATCTTGGGGCACTATGGTGCCGGACCTAGTGCAAGATAAAAGACAGCATATCTTTTATAATTTTACAGTAACAGAAGGAAAATGCTGTTTCTATTCAGCACTGATTATTTGATGATTTTTCTACTTGAAGGAAACTTTTGGGATTATCCTTTTAGCATTTATTTTCTGTTGTAAAACCCTAATCTCATTTGGGTGCAGACCCAAGAAGTCAGGCCTGGACTGGGTGTCTGTCAGGGTACCCAAAAGGGTATGGCAGTCAGACTCATTCAGGTTCCAGAATGCTCTATGGCAGTTTTGTTTTTGTGAGCCTTCATCTTAACCTTGCTTGTGACCCTTTTCCAGCTTTGCTGGCCTTGCAAGATGAATTTACTTCACACCCTGGCTTTTGCCAGCTGTCTTCTTCGTTCTACAGTGCACACTCCTTGGAGAGATGTAATATATTCCAGCATGGCCTCATTCGTGCCTTCTTGTCTTCCTCCAAGCAACCTCTTGGCACTATTAAATCTACTCGGTGTTGCCACACTGTCACCAGATATCACATGTACATATAACATGTATGTACATATACACAGTACATGCATATGTGTGCATTTGCATATATATGTATATATATGTATATTATATAATACATAAGACTATAAAGAGCTATATTAAAACAATGATCAGGATTAAAGTTCTCTCATCTGGGGGTTGGGGATTTAGCTCAGCAGTAGAGCGCTTGCCTAGCGAGCGCAAGGCCCTGGGTTCGGTCCCCAGCTCCGAAAAAAAGAAAAAAGAGAAGAAGAAGGAAAAAAAAAAGTTCTCTCATCTGACAGGCAGCCCTTCCAAGATCGTTGGTTGGTTTTGTTCCTGTTCTATGTCTAAAGCTTTATATGGGCCTTAGTGCTGATCTACCAAAGGAAAGGTAGTTTTGTCTGATCTCTGGTCTCTCAATTTGTAGGGAGCCGTATTGGATTTTGGCCTGGCCGTTTTGTAACTGCATAGCTCAGAATGCCTACGTGACTCTTGGCTGCATGGCCACAGATGTTCAACCTTGAAAGGACTGCCATAAAGCCTTGAGATTGTTGGACAAAAGCCTCTCCCATGAATTTACGGCACAGGAAGATAACATTCAAGGGACGCTTCAGCTCGAGCAAATACCAGTTATCTCCTGAGTCAACACCCGGTATCTCCACCGCTTGACCTCATTGTCTACCGCCTGACCTCTTTGCCTCCTGCTATCACTGCCTATACCCTCATCCCTCCTTCCTTCATGTTTCACAAAGGTCACTCCCCCTACCTGAAAGCCTTAAAAGCTGTAACGTTCATCCAATAAACGAGACCTTGACAACAGAACTTTTGCTTGGTCTCCTTCTTATCTTCACCCCCATTGGCCCACAGATAGAAAGCCTCTTCGGGACCCTGAATAACTGGACCCACTGGACGGGTCATCAATTGAGAAAGAAATACAAAGCTAAGTCATGTTCATTTATAAATGTTCAAGGTTAGCTCGTTCTTCAACATGGTGCTACTAGTCAAGTTGAGTCATCTTTCTAGAGGGTACTTTTGAAGAATAAATCCTTTCACCACAGATTTGGAAATCTAGCAGCTGATGTGGTTCACAGATATCTGATAGAACCTTCCTGGGAAGACCAAGCATGCTTCTTCCATGAAACTGAGAGGACTTTTCTTTTTAAACAAGCTGCTTTGAAGAGAGGCAAGGGGAATATGAATCTGATGTTTTCTATGGGACATGTATATGGCTGTCCACTTTTCAACTCTTGAGTCTATTTCTAATCATTATGAAATAGTTCTTGGATTAATGTAAGGAACAGTAAAATTTAAGGGTGGCTAGAGAGATGACTCAATGTTTAAGAACACTTGTTGCGGGGGTTGGGGATTTAGCTCAGTGGTAGAGCACTTGCCTAGCAAGCGCAAGGCCCTGGGTTTGGTCCCCAGCTCCGAAAAAATAAAAAAGAACACTTGTTGCTCTTCCAGAGGACCCAGTTTTTGTTCCCAGAATCCACATGAAACTGGAGATTCAGGGGATCTGATGCCTTTGCTGACTTTTGAGGATGCCAGGCAGGCACATCTTGGGACGTACATCTGTGAAGGCAAAATACTCACACACATAAAATAAAACAATAAAAAAGCTTGAAAACAAAAGTCTTAATTTTCAACTAAAACTTGGAAATGTAAATGAATCGTAAGAAGGATAGTAAGGATCATTAATTAGAATGTTATCAGATGATCCTATTTGGAAACATGCTACCTTTACAGTAGCTATTGATAACTGACTTACTACTAAAAATGAATCAACAGGTGTGAGGGGATTTGAGTATTTTCTTAAGAGGACACGGTGGTTTGAAGTATCTGAATAATATCAACTTGAGTATTTGTTTTTTCACTACACTGCAGTAGATCTTGACTCTTTTTGGCAAGATTTGCTCTGAATCTATTTTAAAATATTCTGCTTTTTTTTTTTACGTTGTTGGCTTACATTGTTAAGATCTTGCTGTATTTTGTCATTTATGGGGGACATTTCTGAAGTTTTCTATTTTGCTTAGGCTGTAGACTCTTCTCCATTGTAAGAAATATCCAGTGAGTGTGTAAAGGAGGAGGAGGGGAACGGGGAGGAGGGGGGGAATGGGGAGGGAGAGGGGGAGGGAGAGGGGGGAGGAGGAGGAGGAGGAAGAGGAGGAGGAATAGAAGTACAAAAGATTTCAGCAGCAAGACACTGTGATCAAAACCCTAGCATTAGGGTTATGACGACAATCCGATTTAGCAGATAGTTAATGGGACATAGCTAAAGCTTGTCAGCAAGGCTGGAATTTAGATTGCACTTGATCATCATTCTCAGTTGAGGAGTCTGCAGTGTTCAGGTGAGAGGAGTCTCTTAGTCTTTGTGTGTCTACCCCAGGATAATCCTTACATCAGGTGCAACACCATGGACCCAGAAGGCTCTACTGGCCCTGTGAGCCACCCACTGCCTGGCAAGAGACTATTGCTAATGGTGCATCGACATATATCACCAAATCTAAGGTCATACATGATTATGAGGGACATAAAACTCTTTGAGTCAGAAACATTAACTGTGGACCGAAGTATCTTAGTCATCTCCTGCATTGCTCTGCACTTAGTGGAGAACTACTAGTGCCTGAATCAAGTGTGGGCTTTTGTGTGGTGGTTTCTTTCAGGTGGCTGGGGGATAGACTTGGGACTTGAAGATATTTATCTTCAGGTTTGAGAGCCTCTTGCTCTCTCGCTTTCTACCTTGGGTTCTTTGTAGAATTATAAAAGAAGTTATTTGGGTTCCAAAATGGCGCTCCAAGTTTACGATCCATTGGAAATGTCACCATTGCTTAAACACCTCCCTCGGTTTCCACTGTTTGATAAAGCTGCACAGGGCTGCCAAATCTCTGGAAGGAATGTGAGGGGCTCATGATGGAAAAGCAGTAACTCATTAATGAGAGTCCTAGTGGGGTGACCATAATGAGCCGTGGATTTCTCTAGAGGTCTGCTGCCTGCCCGATGACAGCGGTGCACATTTTTCTAAATAGGGAGTCTTTTAGTCCACAGTGGAAGCAAGCTATTAAGTCATATGTTCTTTATTTCTCTACCTGGCTTAGCCAGTACTTCTGTGATTATCTTTCCAGTGAAATGAGGCATGCGACTCCCACGTTCTGCCACCAGGGGCCCCAGCTTTGAAAGCATTGCTTCAACTCATTTAGAGAGTGCAGCAACTGGAAAACACAGTACCTTTCGTTTCCTGAACTGGTTGAGCTAAGCCTGAAAGGTCGAAAGTTGGCTTTAGTCAAACAGAATCTTAGAATAAAGTCTGATTATTCCACGAGTAGCATTTTTAAACTTCCCTTAGGAGGAATAGTCTGTCCGTTTTTTTGTTTTGTTTTGTTTTGTTTTTTCTTTTTCCCAAAGCAAGCACAGCATGCAGAATGGTATACCAAATGACACACTGGCACTGAGAATAAATTTCTTTCTTTTTTTTTTAAAATATTTTATTTACTTTGTGTATGTGAGTATAGTGTATCTATCCTCAGGGACACCAGAAGAGGGCATCAGATCCCATTACAGATGGTTTGTGAGACACCATGTGGTTGCTGGGAATTGAACTCAGGACCTCTGGAAGAACTGTATGTGTTCTTCACCACTGAGCCATCTCTCTAGCCTGAGAGTAATTTCTAATATTCTCACCATACCAATACGAGCAATTTGAGGTATGGATATGTTAATTATCCTAATTTGATCATTTTACAGAGCTCTACAAAACCATAACACCATTTTGTATGGTTATACAAACCACAACTGGCCAACATATGACAAGAAATAAGAAAGAAAATGTATAATGGGACACATTAGTACAGGGACATTTCAATTCATTAGCTGAGGCCAAATCTTAGACATGTCAGTGTTCCCATGGGGCATAACTCAACACTCTATCCATATTAGCTGTGTGGTATGATTGGAGGACTTCTGTAAGATTAATGCGAATCCAGTGTGTATGTTCCGAAATGGAAGATTCGGAGAATTTGCTCTGACAGTTGAGGCACAGGAAAGAATGTGGCGGGCTCTTTATCATAGCCCCCTTCCTGCCTAGGAAAGATGTGACTGCCATTTAGAGGTTCAGACACCCTCCAGAGTCATTAGACAGTGAGGTCCTGCTGACCAGCTTATGTTGCTGTTCTGCTTGTTTTACTCTGGGGGAACGAATGTCCTGCTACCTCAGACAGAAGAGATGATGGCTAGATCTGTGGCGGGAGAGACTGTCCATACTAAATATAGAGGTGAAAAAGTTACTTATTTAGGAAAGATCACCATCAAATCACTGGACAGGAGAAAGAGCTATGAACACTGACCCTTATTACCACAGGGGAAACTCTTGTGATTCTCTAGGCATCCCGGTGTTAAACAGAGCCTTCTCAAATATTTCCTCCCTGGTAGACACCTACGAATGCAGACGAACCGTTTGCTGACGTTGTTATAACTCTTTTTGTCCTTTTCTGAAGTGTTTAGGTCAAAGTTAGAGTCTCTGATGTTATGGGGGGCACCCAATCTAATGCTACTTTCCCTAGGTGCAATGTTTATTCTCTTATTCTGTTTATGGCAATGCTGTGCGATTTGATCGCACTGGAGACATCAAAGAGAGTTCTGAGTCCAGCACCTCTCACTACAGAGACCATACAAGTGTTCTAATCTTATTTTATTTATTCCCTGACTCCACTGTGATTAGAGGTTCAAATACAATTGTGTTTCTTCTGTAGGTTCTCTCTCTCTGGTGCAGCAGCATGTGAATTCTGGGAACACACTTAGAGGCAGACCAGCAGTGGGGTTCTCTGGGGTGACTGTTGTGCCTCAATTTCTGGAGGATTGAGATGTTTGCAAAGTGTTCTCAACCTCATTTTTTTAAATACATCTTCACAAGGGTTTGGAAATCCAGGCGTGAAGGGAATTACTCCAAGTACCCTTAAAACCACACAGCTTTCACGCTGGAGGCCAGCAGGGGGCGCACAAAGCAAAAGGCGTTTTTAAGGAAAGTTGCACATCGTGTATTTTTAATCCATTCCATTTTAAATACCACAATAAATTTAATTTTCACAATAAATTAAATAGCCATATTCGGTTTACAAAATAGAATTACTTAGTGTGAAACGGGTATTTACACCATTTACAAATATGTACAGGTCATTTTTCTTTGTTGACACACAACGGACGCGGAAGTGAAGGGTGTGGTGATTCTCCAGCACGTGACTGACATGCTACAAATGACACCGTGGTCCGTACGAGGAAACAATAGTGCAAAATCACCACAAGAACTTTGGAACAAGGTCAATTTTATGAGCTAAGACATTCTTTCAAATGATAAGAAAATAGCATATTCTGTTTTCATGGCACCAATCCAAATATTTGAATTAAAGAGCCAATGTTAGCTTAGGACAAAAACAAAACAAAACAAATGAACCATTAAACTGAATCCTCTACTTCCTGAAGCTCTGTAGCCAGAGGTACATTTCCACACATTCATCTTTTGGCTTAAATCTGACAATAAATAGCAGGTGACAAGTTCTAAGTCAGAGGAAGACTAACTTGACAATATCTGACGTCACTTTCCCCAGTCCCACCACCTCTTCTTTTTCCTTTTCTTTCTGTAAATAGCTTACAAGATGCAACTATGTAGAAAGCAATTTCTTATTTATTTATTTGTAAATTTTCAGTAGAAAAACAATTGATCTTATATTTGGTCACACACTGCATATGTACAAGTATTCGTGGAAAAATGAATTGGGGAGCTGTGTCTGGGAAAGTGCATACTTTAATGTAGAGGGGACGCCATGCGTCTCAAGATACAACACATGGTGTTGTATGCTATATTATTTTAGGGCCAGTTCAATGTCCTCCCCGTGATCTGGTAAAATTTTTGATTAAAAGGATGAAAGAATTTGCGCAATTTGGTAACGACGGAGGGGTCTACCTCTGGATGGATGCGCCCCTTGCTGCCCGCCAGGCACTTATTAAAGATAATGTTAAATCGCAAACAGTAAAACCCTCTGGTAGCATTGAAATATAAATTGTACTGACTTATCCTCGGAGGAAGGTTTAAGAATTTCTCCACCAGCTGAAGTTCTGGCAGAGGCTCGGTGATGAGGCGGTCCCCGTCCACGATGTGAAACTGTTCGATGGGAAAGTACTTCAACCAGCGCTCCAGATGTTTTGTGTATATGCTGGTCCTAACTGCCTTGTATTTCGTGTTCACCTCGCAGGTATTAGGGTCTATGGCCAGCTTCTCAAACTTATAGTAGGTTTTGTTCTTCCTCTCCTTCCCCTCTAGCACCTGAGTGTAATCAGAAATCGCTCTTGTGGTCGGCTCCCTGACAATCATCAACAGCTTGATGGATGAGTTCATCTTGTAAATCCTTTCTGGAACCTCTTCGGTGATGAAATACGCCGGGCTCTTTTCAATCGTGATTTGCTGAGGGTAGGAAAAAGGCATCTTCTTCCTGTACCACTCAATGCCCTTGGCATAATTTTCGTCATTGTCAAAGAAGTGGATCTCTTGGGAAGCTTTGACCACTGCTGGATGGAGGTTCAACATCTCTAGCAGGGCTCTCGTGCCTCCTTTCCTCACCCCAATGATAATGGCTTTGGGGAGCTGTTGGACCAGGTCATGGAGGCGTAGCTGCTCCTTGGAAGAGTTGCCCTTCCGGAACTCATGCAGCAAGCCTCTTTTAAACTGCAGGGCTCGGAGTGGGAGCTCAGCCTGGTTGTGGGCACCACCAAATCGACTTTCCACCGGGCAAATGGGCTGGAGCCTGCAAGCAAAGGAGAAAGAAGGGCTGTAAGGAACTTGTCACAACGAACTTCTTCTCATCGTTTCGCATCTGTGTCAGACTCAGAGTGAACGTGCATACATAAAGCCACCGGGTCCCAGGCTGCTGTAATCAATAATGAACATATGTTTGGGAATTTTTATGTTCAGTAACCCTGTATTCAGTGGAGCACACATAATTGATGGGATTTTTTTTTTTATTAGTGCTCCTTAAATTTTTATTCGCCAAGCACTTAATTAACTAAAGGGTGTATCGGTGCTCACAGTACAGGGTAGGCAAGTGATACCAGCCATACTAATAGCCTTTTAACAGTTCACTAGTTAAAATCGTTTAGGAAATCGGGAAGGCAAAAGATTATAATCTTCAGTTAGGATGCTCAAGGGCAAAGGGGCATTGTGTCGAATTGTTTCTTTTCTTTCTTTTTTCTCCTCTGGCAGCCTGGCGGCATTGACATAGTCCTTTAAACCTCCTAACCTTCAGATATAATCTGAGAAAAGGCTGCAGTCTCTGCCCTGGGCTTCTCACATACCATCGCGTAGGACTCCAATCTTTATCCTTCCTGAACTTCCTGTTCTGTGAGAATTTCTGCCCCTTGGCCTTAGAGATAGCAATGGAGCCCTCTACTTCTGACTCCACTTCTGCCTGAAAGGGTCAAGGTTACACTTTCATCTCGCTGATTGTAGGAAAAAGACCAAGCATCACTTTGCTGTGTATGACGAACACCCCTGGGACCAAAAATCTGGAAGAAAGTCTCTTATGGGGCCAGAAATCCCAGGTCATAGTCACCATATAATTTAAGTCAGGAACTAGTAAAGAACGCAATGGACAGCGTCAGAAAGGATGAAGGGGTATTTATATTTTTCTGCAAGAGAAAGATGTGGCAGTAGCCACAATGACATCAGAACACAATGACCACTTTAACATGGCATCTGTACATGGTTAGAAAATTGTTTACTTTTATACATAATCTGATAATACAATGAATCAACTAGGTTGATTTAGGAAGTCATTTCACAGGATAATAATAGTCAAATTGGTTATTAAATAATACCTTTCAGCTGAACTTTCTTACTGACTGCAGCGATTTTGAGTCTCTCTCCTCTGTTACAACGAGGCATCCTCTTGCTTTCCCAAGAGGTCCCATTGCATTCTTCAAGCTATGTTCAACCCATTATGTAGCACTCAAGGGATCTGCCCTATTTATCTAGGTGGATATATAATCTTTAAGGAAATATACAAATGTGTATTAATTTTTGCAGTATTTATTTTATTATTCTTAAGACAATGTACACTCATTTCAGAAAGTTTGAAAACAATGGAAATCTAGTGTGAAAACAGGGTTTACCATAGTCTTGATTAGCATTCCTTTTGCTGTGATCAAAACAAACTGGAGGAGGAAAGGGTTTATTTGAGCTTACAGTCCCCATATCACAGGAAGTCAGGGTGGGAACACAAGGCAGGAGCCTTCTGGCGGAACTAAAGAAGAAGTCCTGGAGGAAAGCAACTTCCTGTCTTGTTCCTTTTGGCTTTCCTGGCCTGCTTTCTGAGGACCGAGTGCCCAGGGTAGCACTGTCCACAATGGGCTGGGTCCTCTGCACCAATCACTAATCAAGAGAATGCACTACAGACTTGCCTACAGGCCAACCTTGTGGAGGTGTTTTCTCAGTTAAGGGTCCCTTTTCCCAACTGACTCTAGTTTGGATCACGTTGACAAAAACAGAAACAAACAAACAAACAAAAAACAGAGCAACTTATGCAGGACAACTGTTGTTAATAATTTAGGAAAATGTGAATTTATGAATGTATGGGGATTATTATGCTAGGGTTCTAATTGGATCTTAAAACGTTGTCAACAGATAATATAGTTAGAAGCGACACCAATAAAGATATTATAAATTAACCTCTCTGTTTTTCTTGGGTTCTATTAAGGAAGACATAATTTGTTGAGGTATCCATTGATGGACTTTCTCCTAGGCATCTAGAAGGATGCTAGCGTTGTTTCTGTGAGTACTAACACAATAGTCTGTCAAATCCTTCTCTGTAAGGTTTAATTATTTTGCTAAAGGGTAGGTGAAAGTGTTGCCATGGAATCTCTCAGAGTGATTAAGAAGGAATGGACACCCTCCTCCGCCAGCCATTCTGGTCTGGAAAGGGCCACCTTCCTTCTGAACTTCCTTCTTTCTACTTCCTACGCTGGCCTACCAAACTCTGAAGGGCAATTGCTTTTAGAACTTTAGTACTCGAGAGAACATCTAAACATAGGAGAAAATATTCCACTCCCCTGCTCCCTGGAGCACAGTTCTAATCATGACTGCCAGACCCAAAGCAGAGTTTAAACATTGTAAGAGACAAAGGAGGTAACCTGAGGCTTCCTCCCAGACAGCAGTCTTCAATTACAAAGGGTAAGCACATGTCATTTCATTCGTAATCTGTTCAAAGTCTTCAACCAGGGATTGTGAGAAAGCCCATCAAAAGATAGAATTCTTATACAAGTCATCCCACCAAGGAGTTGAGAAGGTTGGAGACAAAAACTATTACCAGTGGAATGATAAATGTGTTCCTAACTATAAGACCAATCATTCAATAAACAGCAATGATTAGAACCTAATTAAATGTGTAAGGAAGACTTCCTGCTAAAGTTCTATTATGGAAACAGGACAAATGTTGATACCTTGAGGTTCTTCTTTATTAAATGCCACGTCGAGAATAAACATTGAAGTGTCAGCACTCCAGTGACATGCTCTCAATTGCATGGGTCATAGTTACAAAGTGGGCAGAATATTGAACGTAAAGATATCAGAGGAGTTAATGTTTGTAAGTTCAGATGGACACTGACTGAAGGAAAACAGGGACTTTGCTAGATTATTTTAAAACATTTGAACTACAGGATACAGAAGCGAAAATTGAAGCTATTTTTATTAAAAAATGTGGATGAATTTTCATTGACTCTGAGAATTGAACTGGCAAATAATCTAGTCTTTCAGAACAAGAATTAATTTCGAAGGGGTAGGGAGTGGGGTAAAAGTAGTTCCTTATTCCAGACTCTGCATTTACTGTTCACCCCAACTGTAGAACATCTTAGGAATATTCAACTGTCATGACGGCAACTCCTGCAGGCCTAGCACCTCTCAACTGTTTGTCTATTAAGAGCCAAATCCTAACTCTGTAGTTTCTTCTTCATGGATTTTCCGGTGCCTCATGGGCAATCATTCTGTGTGACAGCATCCTTGCCAAGTACGCTCAGCTCCCGAAAGCCAGAGCTAATTAACAGAGTTAAAAATCCATGCCTGTAGCCATCTTTCCAGGGTGGAGGATTGCAAACTTGATGGGCTTCTTTACTAGTGCATACATAATTGTCTGCTCATAAATTTCAAAACCAAGAGACATGGTCCTATCACTACCATGCTGTAATGGCTGAAGGTCAGTACCAGATGCACAGAGGCCAATATTGTGTTCTGGTGAGTGACAGTATTATTTATTCATTATTATTTATTGTACACAGCTTTATGCATTTTTCTGAGAACAAGTGTCAGTACTCACAGAATACATATGGGTCTGGATGAAGCTTCTTGGTCTGAGCAGTGTAGAGCATGTTTTTCAAAGGTCTTTTTTTTTTTTTTCTTTTTTCTTTCTTTCTTTTTTTTTTTTTTTGGAGCTGGGGACTGAACCCAGGGCCTTGTGCCTGCTCGGCACGCGCTCTACCACTGAGCTAAATCCCCAACCCCTTTTTCAAAGGTCTTAATGAATCAAAATCAACACAGAAAGGTGTGTTTCTTGAGAGTTTTGAGAGACAATGCCCAAGGAAGTTCACATCAAGAGACACACAAAACCACATGGTTAGAGCATACATTTAATCACCTACCTATCCAAGCTCCCAACTCTGGCAACTAGATACAGCAGGCTCCCAACAGCAAGGCTTCCAAGCACCAGGAGCTTCTGTCTTAGCCACACCTGCTGTTTGAATAGCATGGCCCTCCATCAACCTTCAGGACTGCAGCAGCCTGAGGGTAGAGAGAAAGCGCCCATCAGTCGTTGTCCTAAAGCCAAGCAGAGATGGATACAGGACACTAAGCAATGAAGAGATCACATAGCAACCTTGGCAGTTTTCATGGTGTGCCTGATTTTAGTGAAACTTACCTTCAGCAACGAAAACAAAAACAAAAAAACGAAACACAAAACAAAAAAAAAACCTGGCCCATTCTAGAAGATCAACTATTAGTTCCATGGGAGAATTATACAGAATCTGCCCTGCCCTCAACAATTTCTACAGCATATAAAAATTCATATGTATGAATATATATATGAAACTCTTAAATATAATTATATATGGTTATAGATAAATAGATAGATAGATAGATAGATAGATAGATAGATAGGCAGATTGATAGAGTATAGGCCATCCAAAGAATATTGAGAAAATGGCACCCTGAGGTTTCCACAGAAGGTAACTAATTGGTAAACTGCAGTTAGAATAACAAAGGCTGAAATTCTGATTTAGTAAATGATCATATTGGCTATAGCATCTTTAGTTTAAACCATTTTGCTTTGCTTCAGTTGTGTATGAAAGAAGAGGGCAGGATTCGAAGTGACTGCTTCCTGGGTTATCAGTGGTGAAGGTCCGCCCACCCGTGTGTGAAGACACTGGCTCACAGGAGCTTGCTGTTTGCTTTCATGTCTCCTCCCGGTCCAGGATGCTGCAAACACAATTTGACTAGGTCTCTCTTCCCCAGGCTCCTGGGAAAGTTGAATAGGTTGGGCGGTATCAGGCTTGCTTTTGCCTTTCCGGCTCTGTTCTCTTATACATAAGAAGTGTAGGGTAAGGCTTTACTTGTGTTGTTATTACATTCTGGAGGAAAAAAAATATATAAAAGCTTTCAATTCAGACTTCTTATTAAAAATAAATCCAATCCCCTTTCAAGATAAGATTGTTTGCTTCTTATTGAAACTGAAAATAGGGGCCTGAGAAGAAGGAGGCGGAGGCCTGGCTGGAAGCGATGTCGCTTCAAAGGCATCTCTAGGTTTCTGATGTGAAGATTCCCACTATGGAGAAGAGAGATGCCGCAATGGTCAGGCTGATGTATACTTACATTTATCAACAATCTGCTGAGTGCCAATAACATTTTCCACTCCTAGAGTGGGTACATGGGGGATTTTTAAAATGCTCTGAATGAGTTTCAGTCCTTGGGCAACCTGTCGTGTGATTAACGAGTCACGGAACAACCGGAGAGCACAGCTCAGTAATATGTGAATAAATGTCAGGGAAGGAGATTGAAGGAAAACACCGGAGAATATGGGCTCCATGAAATTCAATTTTTATTTACCAGGGAGACTGCTGGAAGTCATCCCAAGAAAGTGGATAAGAGCAGATGAAGGAGAACATCCACGAGCCAAGTTCTGTGTTGGATGTTACAGAGAATCATGATCAACTAAACAGACACAATTCTTGGCCACTCTCGTGAGAAAGACAGATGGTAAGCCAACACACCTATATAGGATTGAAAAACACTTTTAAATTGTACTAAATAGCACACAAGGAAATTATAGGGATGGGAGAGAAGGGTAATCTGGCAGGAATGGATGGGTTCACCTGTAGTTCTGACTTACTAGGGTTTGGCTTGTAGGCAGTAGCCTAGAAAAGAGAAAGAAGATGAAAAGAAGGTTATTGAGGCCTTCTCTGCAGTAAGTACATTGCCAAGATGCTATTTCAGGAAATCCCAAAGATAAAATAAAAAAAACAAAACAAAACAAACAGACAAACAAAAAGCACAAAACAACTATGAGATAGAAGGAGTTTCATAGGCCAGGAAAGGGAAGTTCATAGATTGTTTCACTTCCTCTGACTATATCATTGCCAAGCATTGAGAAGGCAAAGGCGGTGACCATGGCATGTGTAGTAGCTTCTGGAATGTCTCTCTATATTAAAGGAATTAATATATTGTAGTCTGCAGTCCAACTAACCCAACAATGGGCAATGGTGAATTGAAGTCCAAGAATCTAGTAGTTGTTCAGTCCCATGAAGTTAGGTGTTTCATTTAGTCTTCTGTATAAGCTATAATCCCAAAGAAGTAGGTTCCAACAGATATTCTGCTAAGTAAGTGCAAGTAGGAAGACAAGAAGAAAATAAAGTTCTTTCATTGTCCTTATGTAGGCCTCCAGTAGAAGGTATGTCCCAGATTAAAGGTGTGTACCCCTTGGATCTAAGCTGTTCTGTACTTGGAATTTGCTCTGCCCCAGGTTGACCTTGAACTAAGAGATCTGCTTGGCTCATCTTCTGCGATTAAAGGTGTATACCACCTTTTGTGGGTCTAAGCTTTTCATGGCTACTAGGCTTCTAGATCCAGATCAAAAAGCATGTGTCATCCCACGTCAAGATCCAGATCACAAATGTGTCCTCCATTTCTGGATTGTAGTTCATTTCGATACAATCATGTTGATAGGTGTCATAGCATGGGGTTCAGAAGTATTCTGAAAGCACCACTAGCTTTTCTCTGGATTGATTGCCAAGGGCCTTAGAGCAACAACAGGGCTTTGGCCTGTGCATAAATGTGAATATTGTTGCAGGATACACAGCATAAGTACACTTATATTATGTATAAGTACACTGTCTTCAGACCCACCAGAAGAAAACATCAGATCCCATTACAGATGATTGTGAGCCACCATGTGGTTGTTGAGCTTTGAACTCAGGACCTCTAGGAAGAGCAGACAGTGCTCTTAGCCACTGAGCCATCTCTCCAGCCCCCACTCCCACATTTTTAACATTCATTTTTCAACACTCAGGTATGCTCTCTGCCTCTTTCTATGGGATGGCAGCCCAGTTAACCTTCATAAGTTGTTTTTTTCCCTGACCTGTTTGGGGGTTGTTTACCAGACTCTGCTTGTAGCCCAGGCTCAGTGTGATGGCCAGCTTCCTTCTCGTTCATGAGCTGTCCACACTCCCCTCTGTGCCCACTTTTCTATTGCTCTTCACCCATCTTAACCTGATGTTCCCATTGGCCTCCTCACTGGCTCATAATAGCTTTCCTAGGTCTCTTCTTTTGGTTTTCCTAAGTCTTACGGAGTCTTTACAGGAGTGGAGATCATGGCGGAAATATTCCAAGACAATTCCCACCAGTTGGTAGAAATGGATCTGCTCCACAATGCTGATGACTAGAGGGCCAAAGGGGTGTGTCTGAGCCTGGGAATGGAGCTTGGGAAGTGTCTGTATACGTGGCTGAGTGAAGGTCTAGGGTGACCTGGTGGTTGTACCCTGCTTGAGAAGAGCAGGCAAGAAAAGGAAGAGTGAGAGAGTGTGAAGGCCACTAAAGAGGTGGTCTGGGAGTTAGGGATCTATAACATATTACATTTATTAGTTTTCTGTAGAAATGCTTATGCAAGCCTTATTCATTATGCCATTAAGCCTCACTGACTCTGAGGTTAATTTTTTTTCTATGTCCCTTTTGGATCTTTCAATCTTATCCATGCCCCAAGAAGCTCAAATATAGACTTTGACCTCTGGACACGCCCATATATTCCCATATATTTTCATGTAGGTTCTGCTCTATGGGATACTCTGATATTCATGATATACAGACCAGGTTAGCCTCCTTGTATGCAGGATGCCTTAAACATGTCTAATAGGATTATCTCTAGCCTTTTGTGTGAAGATCTGGCCTACTTCTCATACTGATTCCTTGTGTGCTATTATCAGTCACGTATGTTCAGGTCTGCTGTGAGAGTGAGGGGATCTGAAAATGCTATGAGAGTTTCCAGGGAGGTAGTGCACACACCACAGTCTCAGGGCCAGGAGCACTTGTGAGGAATTTGGTTTAGTTTTGCCCTGAAAACCTTCTGAATATTGTTCTCTTCATCTATAGAGTGAAGACAGTAGTGTCTCTTTTGTGGGGTTATCATGACATGGACCGTGGGAGAGAACGTTGTGAACATCTTAGCACATTACAATATTGAAGCATAATGATTATCTTGAGGAAGCAAATAAATTAGTTCTTGCAGTGCATTTTAAAGAGGCAAAGAATAGAATAAATGTAGTTCTCATGAATAGTATAATTGGACTGTGAAAAATATAGGTTCATTTTAAGTATAAATAACTTTTAATGGGATCTTCCATTAAGCATTCAAATACTAACACTGAAGTTTCTATTCAAGCAAGATGGTGGTCATGGACAAGGGCCCACTCACACAGACCACACAGTTAAGGCCTGTCTTTATGAGCTAAACCACCTATGGACTTTTGAGGGACAGGGAGGTCTTACCAGCATATCCCAGTGAGACTCTTAAGTAGACATTTAAAACAACATCTCCTTCTGGTTTAGAAGGTTACAGGGATGATATGAGAGCAGTCTCAGAATAAATTTTCTTCAAGTAAAACAAAGATACTGGCCTATGAGTCAGGATGCATTTTGTTTTCCTGTGGTATCAAGAAGTGCTCAAGGGTCTACAAAAGTCGGAGGCTCAAAAGTTAGGAGTTGTCTCTCTTAGTCTGGGAAGACAACAAAATAGTATGCATTCAATCTTTATAGGCAATGGTATTAAGATAGCGAATGATATTTTAGTAATGGTTCGAGAAGTTGTGATGGTTAGTTTTGGTTGTTGACACAATTTGACCTGGTATTAACTAAGAGACAATGCTCTGGGAAGGTATATGAAGACATTTCTTGGAAGGGTTGACTAATAGGGAGAGAAGGTTCCCTCTTAGAGAGGCCAATAGGCCAGATATAGAGGAATCCATAGGAAATGCGGTGCTGTTTTTGCCTGTCTCACTTCACTTCTGATGGTGAGATCATCTACCCTGTTTCTGCTTTTGCCACCTTCACTAACATTAGAACCCAGCTTCTTCAGCCTTCAGTGAAATCAGCTGGCTCTCCAGGAATCCTCTAGGCCCTCAGCACCAGAATAACAATCTGAGGTATCCAGCCTCTTGGCTTGAGCAGCTCCCAGGACCCTAGAGATCTTCCTTGCTTTAAGGGCAGGCAACGAGATTCTCAGCATCTCCAGTGAGCAGACAGCCATGGATGGAATGCCCAGTTTATATATGTAATGCCCAATCTAATGTGGGGCAGTGAAAGATAACCCTGGTTCCCCGTTCCAGTTGAGGAGGTTTGAACCCCGGAGACCCTGAAAGGGACAGTGAGAGCTTCGCCTGACTCCCAGGAAACCAGGCTGGTCACTAGCCCACAGCCCTCCATAGATTTGTGACATCAGTCACAGAAGGGCAATGCCAACCCCCTTCACCGGTAGAGGATGTGACCACAAGTAGAGAATGTGACCACAGGTCAAGACAGATCTCCCTTTTAATGTGGTGCCTACAGGCCTGGAGGCTTAGTAAATGAACTTTCCTTCCCAGACACTCCTCCCTGCAAAAGATATTTAATCTCAGGCCCACCCTGAGAAGTGGGGTATGGTTTTACTCACCCATTTTCCACCCTGACAATAAATGCCTTAAAACCATGGACAGCCTCTTTCTTCATGGAATCCGCTGTGGGGAGCCATAGAGAAGCCCTGTGCCTACAGAGCTGCCACCTAATCTCCTGCAGAAGATCTCAGAGGTGGCCACCACTAAGTCCAAGCCTGCTGACCAGACAAAGACTCTCCCTTTGGGGCCAGTCAGAGCGTACCCCTCCTTTTTCCCTCGGCCTCCACTCCATCCTCAGCTCTTCTGAGGCATCCCAGCAGTGCCTGGATGCCCAAGAATCTGAGAATCCAATAGCCCCAGTCTCCTTGCAGGCCAGAGCACCCCCGAGCCAGGTCTGGCTGTGTCCTGCTCCCAGACCGCACTTCTCCACCCCTGGAGTAGTCTCCCACCGCTTCCCACAGCCCGACACCCACCCGGAAGTGGTGTGGGGTAAGCGTGGTCAAACTTCCTGCGTCCAGCCTTCCTGAGTGGCAGAGCCCTGTGGCCAAGCGGACGCGGGACCCTCCCACTTAACCTACAATCTAACACGTCCCTTTCGTAATAATCTACATTTGTTTTACCAGTCCTGTTCCTCCAGAGAACTTGGTCTAAAGCCGTTATATTGGTAATGAGCAATTTAAAAGTATTTTTTAAAAAATGTTTGTGAAGTATTTTTATGTACACAGAAAGGACAAAGGCTAACAGTGATATTTAAACACTCATTTGTCGCTAGTTTTTAACCTCTCAGTGTCTCATTTTGTGTTCAGCAGAGTCACCGTTCCTCCAGAGCAGCAAAGTTACCACAGACAGACATGGTGTGTTAGCTGAACACAGCTGAGTATCTACAAGAGAGTACGCGGCCAGAAATGACAAGCTGCAGAGACATCTGGCTGTTTTTGTAAAACAGCACTAGGCAAAGACAGCAACAATTCCCAAGCTACAATGAAGAAATGAGGAAATCCGGAAATAATAACGATACAGATATGTTCAAGTGTTGCTCAAAGGCTTGTAGACAAGGTTCCCGCAAATCCCTGGTAGCAGTCAGAGCAATAATGGGAATAGCAACACAGTTCATTAAAGCAGCTGAACTCCTATGGCAGAATGAGTCCTGGAAAATCATAGCCCTCTTTTGAGTACTAGCTCAGTCGTCCCAGGCAACAGGCTTCAGAGGCAGACAAGACCTGTGTCTTTGGGGGCACCCGGCTCTTCTGTTCACATTTATTTCCTGTCCTAATGCGGCAGACTTGTAAAGTACAAGCTGTTTTATTTTATTTTTCGTGTGGATAATGAGGAACAGAGAGATGTATGGATTATTTACTCAGGGGCATGTTACGAGCACATGGAGAGAGGGAGATAACCTAATTCAGAGTGATGTCATCTCAAAGGACGGCAGTGCCACGGAAATCCCCAGATGCTCACCTGAGAGACTAGATAAATATTTAGTCACTGATGGACCCAGGCAGACAAAAGGAATTACCCCAAATAATATAACTTGTCCTTGAAACTCGAGGTAAGGGATAGAGAGGCATAAAAAAGAAGGAAAGGTTTCTAAGAGGAAGAGAACTAGAAATAGACACGATTGTGTGGTTTCAACTGGATTGAAGGAAGAAGAACGTTGGTAAGCAAAGGCCAGCACATCAATAGAAGGTGGCTGTCATAGCTGTCAGGCACATTCTCTTTCACCAGGCCACCAGGCCATTCGAATTAACACTCATCAGAACTACGAGACCCTTACCTGCCCTCTGCTTATCCCTACAAAAGATTTTATAGTTGATGTCGGAAACATTTTGACTGCCACCTGTCACTGACTTGAGTCATCATGGGCTGACCTCCAGAAGAGCCCGGTGAAATCCGTTTAATACCTTTCCATTTTTGCTATGCCCTATGGTTTCCCCTTCCAGCCCTTCCTCTGAGTACTGTAGTCTGTGCCCCTCCATCTGCTCACCAACTTACAAGAAGCCCTGGAGTTCATCGCCCTTGGCTTTTAGCTCGGTGCTCTTGGTTCCATGTTTAATGCACTGTCGGGCTCCACCTGCTTTTCTGCGCTGTCATTTGTCACTGCTGTGGCTCAGGTCACTGTCTCTCTTAAACTAGCCATTATGGTCTCCTAAGTGGCATTCTACTATTAGGTTTGTTTCTGCCTCAATTTATTTTTTCACTCTGATGCCAGATGGATCTTTATAAATGGACATCTGATCCAGTTGCCTCCAGGCTTAATACTCTTTAATGGGTTGCTATGGGAGGCAGTTTTTAAAGGGGTCCTTTACCACTTTCCACAGCAGCACCCCACCCCCCAAATCTACACTTAGTAACTTCGGCACAGAGAACAGCTTGTGCACGGTCCCTACAGTTTCGATGGCTTTCTTCCGAGGATCTTATAGCCCCTAAACAGTAACTCAGAGCTCTGTGAGGAGTACAGCAACCTTCACTTCCAGGCTAATGCTCTCCCTGTCTCCCCTAGGCCTAATGTTCTCATCTTAGTTCCTTGGGAGTCTTTCTGTAAATCCAGGGTTGGCTGAGATGTTCCTTGCCTACATTACTACAGTATCCACCAGAGAATTCTATTTAACCCCAAAATGGCTTATGTGTGTGTCCTTCTATAATGTCACTTCCCCAGATTAAGAGTGTGTCTTTTCATTATTGAATTATCACCAGCACTTAGGGTGGCAGATGCTCGGCAAACAATTGCTGAATAATCAAATCAGTTAGATGGGGAAGGACTTTAATATCCTGAAAGCTGCGACACCTGGTTGCCACCTCTCTTTAACTGAATGGAAACACTTTATCTTTGCCTGGTGCTTGCAAGGTCATCAAGTGCCATGCATCTAAGAGTGATCTCATTTTTTCCTGCCTTTTTGAGAAAACCTGGGTGCTTGTGTATCCTTTGTCTAGGTCCCACAGTTGTTAACATTTTGCTACATATATGATTTATGTCCCGCTTATTACTATGTAAACACATACTAACTTTACTAAGCCATTTGAAAATAAATGGGCGATCCCAGCCTTGCAGCATCTGAATGATGCCCCATCGGATGACCACCAGACTTGGGATGGAAGGATGGCAGTAACATTCGTGTCTCAGAGGCTCGGGCGGTGACATGGCCGGGTTAGAGCTTCAAACTGCCTAGTTTAACGATTGTAAGCTGCCAGCCTGGGGATCCCTACAGCACCATTCTTCCTTCCAGGAAAGTCGCAAACATTACAGATCCCACTGGTAGAGTTGGTGTAGCCCCGCCTTTCCATAAATTCAGCTTATGAAATATGGTGAGCTGTGTCACAAAAACAAAATAAAAAAAAAAAAAAAAAAAATCAAGGTGAAAGCCAGCCAGCCAGAGGGGCATGGGATGGAGAAGATATTCCCAGCAGAGTTATTGTCCCATGCATTTTGCTTCTTCTTTTAATTTCTTTAAAGAAAGAAACCTGAAAAAGCAAGTTGTTATTCTAACATGGGTTGGGGAGGCAGAATGATGCCCATCCATTGGCATCCTACAGCTGGTTCCTGCAGCAAGCCAGATGTGCATGTGCATGCCCACACATGTGCGCGCGCGCGCGCGCACACACACACACACACACACACACACACACACGCATGCACATGCAAACACACACACATGCAAACACACATGTGTTCGTGTACACAATTCTTTGCTCGTGCCTATTTTTCTTTCTGTCTCTCTCTGTCTCTTTTTATCTGTCTCTCTCTCTCTCTCTCTCTCTCTCTCTCTCTCTCTCTCTCTGTGTATGCATGTGTCTGTGTGCACATGTTAGTGTATGTGCAGGTCCAATATACACGAGTGTCTCAGCTGTTTTCTCTCACTGATCCTAGAGCTCACTGATTCAGTAGCATAGCAGGCCAGAAAGCCCTAGGGATAGACCCTCCTGCCTCTCCTCCTCAGCGCTGCAATTGCAAGCGGTTTTTCACTCCACTTTAGCATTTTACCTGGTGCTCAGGTCTTCGTGCTTGTGTGTTAAGTTCTTTCCTGAGGCAGCCCAGTCCCCAGCCCCTTAACGTCATTATTAAAATTAGATTATAGCCTGGTGAGGTGGCAAACACCTGTGATCCCAGCCCTCAGGAGACAGAGGCAGGAGGATTGGTAGCTACAATCCAGCCAAGGCTGCATAAATTTAAAATTAAATACATTGTAGAAGGTAAAAAAAAAAAAGTACTGAATGCTAGTTGTTTCTTGATCATCTTGGTGCATCTCACAAGTGTCTGTACTTTGGAGGTTAAGTCGATTGCATCTGTTGGGTGGGAATACCAGACATTCACCGCTTAAAATTCCATCTCACTCCACTAATGTTGGTAACAGAGAAGTAGCAATGAGAGGATGGCTCTTGCAACCGAGATTAATAAACAACCAAGCCGTCCACCCTCGCTGAAGTCTGCTTGAGGATTCACCAGCAGCAAATCGCATCGATATTACTTCTGTCTTTCATTACTTCTTTCTGAAGATCTAATTTCTAAACATAGAGTGATACTGTTTGTGTAAAAATGAGGCCGGGCTGTCTTCCCATTCCTACTCCCTTTACCATGTCCCATGCTCCTGACTTTTCCCATAAACCCATTTCCATTTCTAAGACTCCTGGGATCTTATCTTTCTGCCCCTGTGACCCTTGGTCCCTGCCTTCCTTTGCCTCCATCTGTTTTCCTCTATATTGCCACTGATGGTGTTTTCTAAATAGAAGAGCCTAAAAAAGGAAATAATGAAGAAAAGTAATTTTAAAATAACGTTTATAGCAAAAGAAGGTATAAATAAATGCATTATAAACCCGTATTTAATAAAACTATAATATAATCTACAGTTAGTTTGCATGTAAAATGATACTGAATATCTTATTCATAATATAGCAAGCTAATATTTCTTTAGTTGAAATATTCAATTGTATGTTATTAATATGCTTCAAAACTGGGGACATGGCTCAGCAGATAAGAGGGCTTATTGCTATTATAGAGGCGCTAGACTTGGTTTCCAGCAGCCATCTCTAACTCCAGTTCCAGGGGATTTGATGGCCTCTACAGGTACCAGGTATTCATATGATGCACATACATAAATGAAAGGAAACATCCATACCCATAAAATAAATAAATTAAAATAAACTCCCCAACCCCTTTCTTTTTTGTTCTTTCCCCGAATGCCAGATCTCCCTTGAGAGCTGTGAGAGCTCCATCAAATATTGAGCTAGGACGGCCTCTTATGTTTCCAGCCATCGGCAAGCATCTAGTAAGTACCTACTGTGTGTCAGGCACGGTAGTTGACGAAATGATGTGGAATGGGTAATGCGTTTGCTGCACAAGCATGAGGTCCTGAACCTAGATCTCCCAGCATTCCCAAGTGCAGAGCTACTTTAACCTCAGTGTTGGGAAAATAAAGCTAGGCAGATTCCAGAGGCAAGTTTATCCTAAACAATGAGCTCCAGGTTCAGTGAGAAACTATGAAGAAGAAGAAGAAGGAGAAGAAAAAGAAGAAGAAGAAGAGGAGGAGGAGGAGGAGGAAGAGGAGGAAGAAGAAGAGGAAGAGGAAGAGGAAGAGGAAGAAAAAGAAGAGGAAGAGGAAGAAGAAGAAAGAAGAGGAGGAAAAGGAAGGGGAAGAGGAGAAAGAAGAAGAGGAAGAGGAAGAGGAGGATGAAGAGGAGGAAGAGGTATAAAGTAACAGGAGGGGTATAGAGGTATAGAGTAACAGGAAAGTACAAGAGAGCAATCTTTGTTCATGTACTGCACACACAAGTACCCTCATGTGTAGACCCACACTTCCCCTTGAGAAATGATATGGAGAACAAGACACATAAATACTGCTCCATTATTGCATTCTTGCTCCCTAAGGTCCACTCTTGACTAAGTGTGAGGAACACTATCTTCTGCTGCACACAGAGCTGACTCTTCTAGCCTGGAAGTGAAGAAAGGATCTCACAGGTCAGGCCCACTCTATCTGCATGTTGTCCAATGGCCTGCAGCTCCATGTATGCCTTCTTACCCAAGCAGTCATCTAACTCCTTTCTCCAACTATAGCTCTTCCCTCATAGCCTCTTGTGGGATGAAGATGATGCTGGGCACACATACACATGGGCTGTGACCAAGCTGTCACATGGGATTCTCAGCTGCAAAGTCAGCACAGCACACTTGGCTTCATGCTTTGTGGTCGATGTCTTGGAGTTACTAATCTTTGCTGGACCTTGGGGTTTTCCAATTGCTCCAAACCCCATGGTTGGTGATGTACATCCTGCTACAGTCACTGGTGTTTGAAGGACAGACTGTTGTAAAAATATAAAAATAAAAAAGAATAAAATTGTCTCTTACCCCGCTACCTCTGGCACCGTAGTGTCCCAAGATATCCGCTAGATATCTTAGTGGAAACACATCCCAGCCGCACACTTTCCTACACTCAAACCCTCAAATAAGAGAACACACAACACAATAATCTTTGACCCAATTGATAAGATGTAATTACCCACTTAAACATACAAAGCCCGGTACCATCCATCCCTTGAGAACATTAATAACAATCTGTAAATACACAGAGCAGAATCTTAACATCACCTGCCATCTTGTCCTGTCATGGCTTCTCTCTCCTAGTCTTCTCCTCCTCCTTCAAACTTCTCTCCTGCCCATCCTTCCTTCTCCTCCAATGACAGGCTTCCTTCTATCCTGTACCTGCCCCTCACCTGTACTTTACAAATTCAATGGGGAGGTAATTCTGGTGAAGTCACCTGATTCCTGAGTACGTGACTAGGTAGCTGTCCTTGGGGCAGTGGAATTAGCATCAAAATACAGATAACTTCAGGGCAAACCAATACAGACAGACCATTCTGACTTCACAGTGATACTTCCTGCCTTGTCTCACATGTGACACTGTTGTAAGTCTATCACGCAGGTCCATGACCTTTCCATGTCCTCTTCCAGAGCTGGGATCCCTCTCCATTGTTTCTCCAACTTAGTTCTGTGATCCTCCCTGTGGTTCTTTGCTTCCAACTGTGGGCGTGGGGTCGGAATCTGCCCAGAGGGACAGAAGTACTTAAGTTTCCTATATGCACTCTTTATAGTAGACTTTGTGCCAATGAGGTTAGTGTACACACACACACACACACACACACACACACACACACACACACACACACACACCACACAAAGAGAGTTTCATTGTCATACATTTAGAGAAGAGGGAAGTGCTTATCAGATGAGTAACAAACCAGAGAAAGCTATCTCTGAACTTATTCCTTTAAGGAAAAAAAAAAAAATCAACCAGAAAGCTCAAACTGTATCATCGACTTCCTATGTGAATTTGAATAAATCGTACCACTCCTGTAACCTTCTTGATTTTTTTATTACATGTTTAAAAATTTCCCCTAACATAATTTTTTTATTAATTATTTGAAAACCTTCCTGATTTTCACTTAAGAAACACGGGACTTGAAGAAGAGGAATGTGTTCAGTAATCCTTTCTTGGTGTAAAATTTCTTTATTTGAAGAGATTTTTATCATGATCAGCTTAGTTTGCACCTCTTGCTCCCATAATGAGATAGGGACACATCAGAAAGGAACAGCTACAAGGCGAGGGGTGGAATTTGTGCCTGAGGTCATTTTCAATTTTTAATATCTTATTTCCCCTCCGTTTTAAACAGAAGCAGCCTCGTTAAAGACGGTGCCACCCCATCGCACCGCCTATTAGGGTGGAAAATAATCGTCTGCTCCTGAGGCACGGCCTCTGTCTGAAAAGATCCTGACACTTGAGAAAGATTCTACCGGCTAGCTTTCAATTTGCCCTGGCGTCGGGAGCCCACTGGAACCACATTCTGAGGAAATTAACTGAGGGTAGTTAGGAAAGACCGTCATAAAGAATCTTCTTTTATTGTATTCTGATAATCAAGTAAGAGTGCGGTGAGGAGAAGAATTGTGTGTTCAGGAGCACAAACCAGAGCGGGCATGGGAGGCTATGGGCGGCTTCAGGGCAATGCGCAGGTCCGTGTGGGTGCCGTTGGTTAATAGCTAAAGCAGAAAATACCTCAGTGAGGATGCTCAGGGTTGCCCTATGAAATGGCCAAGGCGGGTATTAGCTCTTTCTTCAACCGTGAAGGTATCCAAGTTAGAAATGAAAAGGAAAAAGACTTCCAATGTAACATGGGTTGTGAGTTAGTGGTGTGTTGTGAACAGCTCTGAGCCTATTCTGACTTTCCCAATGTTCCCTACTCCATTCAGCGTCCAATACTGCGCACCCATTATTTATCCCACTTCCCATCATCGAGGTATCACGAGGCATCCGCGGACTCGAGCTACAGCAGGATACTCAGGTTGCATTTGTAATGACCACGCTTAAAGTGGGCTACTTACTTGCGCAGGAATCTCATTTAGGAGACAGGGAGGGAAACGGAATTCCATTTTGGCCTGGAATCTCCCAATCTCAGCGGCTCACTGGGGTATGCAAGAGACATTCGTGTCACTTTTATAGGTCTAATTTAAGCAGGGCTTTTACAACAAAGATATGAGGGAGACATTATAGCTTTCATTCTATAGATGAAACAGCTCTGACTTGTCGAGTATAGCACTCATGCCCACACAGCTAGTAACTGACAGAGCTTGGTCCGAAAAAAATAACTTTTTCTATAAAGATTTGGCCTTAATTTTTAGTTCTAGGACCTGTTAGTGCAAATTTAATCCTGGGATAATAAAGGTTTTGAAAGACCACTAAAATGAACTTTGCTAAAATATGAGTTCAGAAAATGACAAAGGAAATGTAGACTAATTTTTAATTATTTTCATATTCTCTCTCTCTCCTTTCTCTCTCTCTCTTCTCTCTCTCTCTCGCCAGTTTAGCAGTTTATCTCAGAACAATATCCTCATAGAATGAAAAGGATTATAAACACACTCACCGATAATAGCAAAATTAATAAACCACTTAATTTGATAATTTCCTAGAATAACAACATTGTAAGAGCTGTGAAATCAGATCACTAATCTAGGTCCCCCTCCCAACTAATACAACTTTGTACTTTGGAATAACTTTATACCTTTCCCTGAATTAGATATTATTATTTTATCCAATAATTGTTTAGATTTTTTTCACGTTTACTAATATTTGCCTCTTGATAGGATGCTGAGCTTTTTACAATAACCAGGTTCACTGGGATACAGTACCCAGGGAAAGCACCTGTCCAAAGGGGTGGTTGGCTAGGATTTAATATATTCATGGAAATGGAGTTCGTGTGGTCCTGGACCCCTTGGCTGTCCAGCTTCCCCCTTCTCCAGCTCTTGGTATCACTGGTCTTCCTTGAATGGCAGCAGTTCCATTTTTCTACTTCCAGAAGTTTCCCTTCAGGGAGCTCAACAAACAAAAGTCCTGCCCTTTGAAACTGAACGCATATGTAGTTTCCAACATTTCTTTTCCATCCCTCTAAATCCATAGAACTTTGGATAGTCTTTAATGGATGACGGAACCCCTGAAAGATTTGTTAGTCCTTGAGAGTAACAGTGAGGTGGAATACAATAGTTTAAGAAGAACTGGCTAAAATATTTCTCCTCAGAAAATTAGTCTTTCTGCATCACTTCAGCAGAGACCGGATGCTGAGATGGTTAGCATTGGGCGAAAATGTGTAAGCTGGTAAGGAACCTGAGATCTGGCAGAAAGAGGCAGAGATAGTCCCCAGGAGGCAAACTCACTCCCCAGGTGTCAAACCTAAAGATGCTTTGCAACTAGAGGCAGCGAAGACTTTTCCTACAGCACGGCAGAGTGACATCGCTATTTCTACTGTGTCTTGGTGACAGGGTATCTCAAAGAGAAAATGAGGGCTGTGTGAGGTCAACTAAGATCAGGGAGTGGAAATCTACAGAAAGTAAGAAGGGGGTGTTCGGAGTGATTTATCTGTCTGGCTTTACTAACTGTCATTATCCTAAAGGATAAATAAGCTTCTCATATATCCAGGACAGAAAATAGATTTGCAAATCGGAGAAGAAATCCATAGAAATTAGGACCCTGCCTTGTCCTTTTCACAGGGACTGAGAAGGCATGGAAACAAGAAGGGGGAAGGGGGGGAGAGAAACTTGTTTGAGATGGCTCCCTGAGGTTCACATTTGAGAGAGACAGCTCTAGGTGCTCGAGGAGACACTCATGAGTGGTAGAAGATCTATGTCTTAAACACCGGAGAGCAGAGAGAGGATCTAGCATCGCAAATTTCCTGAAATCGCCACTCAAAGCTGGGGCTCCGGGGACGGTTGTCAGTCAGAAACTCCTTTGGAAGCATCCGGCTGTCTGAGGCAGGCATTTTAAACAAGGCGTGTGTCATCCCAGAGACACAGGCTGAGGCTGGTAGCAGCATGCCAGATTTAAGCTATTTCAGTGTCCCGCGCCCAATCCTGTATTTGAAAACTCTGGGCTCTGGGCTTTTGTTCGTTTGGTTTGTAGCCTGTTACTCTACACACAGTGATCCTCTTGCTTGTTTGGGGTTCATCTGGAGTCCTAATTTTTAAGGAATTGTATTGTTGGCAGTCTTTGAACCTGGGGTTCAACTGGATCCTGGAATGGGAAACAGGACCGTTATTGAGTAAAGAGAAAGCTAAGCTCAGCTTTCTTCAGGAATCTCCAGAAAGGTTTCTGTTTGTGGAGAAAGCCTCTATTTCCTTTATGTGGTCCTAACAATCAAATACCTCTGGGAAAGGACATCTAGTTCCAGATTAACTGGGACAGCCTACAGCGAGAAGTTCAAACTCCTCATGACACTTCTGGTTCCTACCTTCCAAATAAAACTAACGAGGTGTAAGAGCCAAAGTTGACCTGTAAGCTCTACTCGCCCAAGGTCCAGGTAACGTACTGGAATGCTAGACATTGTCCTTCTTGGAAAATGACGAGGCCACATGGGAACTGTGGTGGTCACATGGTTTTGTATTTAAAAGACTCCCCCAACACATGATGCACTACCACTTGCTGGGATTCCAGAGACAGAGCTGGCTAGAGTCCATCTTGGTCAGGATTTAATTAAAGCTTACTTCAAATTTGACTCAGAATTGTGGAACTGGTTTTTCTCTTGCGAATCTCAGGATTAACCAATGCTTTTTCCTGTTGGATGGCGTTCTCTACTCTTTGACGGTTTATCTCCCAATAATAAACTTTCTACCCACAGAGTGGTCTAGTTGACTGATTTCGCTGTGCCTCACTTAGATTTTCTTCCATCAGATGCCTTAGACCGTGATTGTATGGGATCATGTGGGAGGTAAGGAGAGGGCACTAAAGTCCCAGACGCTGGAGTAATAAGCAGTTGTAAGCTAAATGAAGTAGGTGCTGGGAACCGAACTTGGGTCATTCGGTATTTACTTTTAACCGTTGAGCCATCACTGTAGATCCCACACCCTTTAAAAAGATTTATTTGCATTATTTTTAAATTATGTGTGTATGTGTCTCTATGTGGGTATGCACACATGTGCCAGTTTTCATGGAGGCCTGAGGCTTTGGATACCCCTGGAGTTTAGTTACCGGTAGCTGTGAGGCCTCCCCCACCCTTGCCCCATGTGGATGGGAGAAACTGAACTCAGGTCCTCTACAAGAACAGCACTCAATCTGAATTCTTGAGCTGCCGTCTCTCCAGACCTCTTTGCTTTATTTTAATCTTTTCATTATATTCATATATTTATGTGTGTTGGGTCAGAGCAGCCGATGATATAGATGTCAAATGACAACTTGCAGGAGTCTGTCCTCTCCCTCTATCTTGTGGTTACAGGTGCTGAACTTAGGTAGTGAAGAAGTATAGTTTCATAGATATGAGAAACAAAGTTATAAAGACAAGGTTTTGAAAAATACATCTGGTGGTCAGGATGCCTATGACCAATTGTGACCCTTCTGAGAGATACGTCTGACGTCAGGATGCCCAGTGATATGATATAGTTTGGTGATCAAGATATTGAGACAATTCTGACTAAGCTAATTAAGACAAAACAATAACAACTGTTCTCCCTATTCCTCCTGTGGTAAGTTCCGAGAACAACCGCAAGATGTCATCCTGACCCTGCCTGACCACCCAGTTCACCCCGCCTCTAAGGGATGTGCCAACTTAGCCCTTTCCCAGTGATTCTCCAAGGCCAGGTGCGGGGCTGGATGAGGAAGTGACCAACTGAGCAGAACAGCCCCTTGAGCAGGCCAGCCAATACCTGACCAGATCCTTTGTCCTGTGTACCACCAATGAGAATAGGCCAGCTAACTCTGTTGCTGAAGTCTGCCCTTTGTAATGAATAAAAATTGTGTGCTTTTTGGGTTTGGGATTGCCTCTCCCTGTGTGGATGAGCAACCCCACATATGTGGATTAAAAACCTTATACCTTCATGCTATTGCAATGGTCACTTTGTCAATCTGTGCTCTGTGGGTGGTGCTCCTGAGGTAGGGCCACTTTGGGGGTCTTATAACAGTAGTTAGGCTTGTTACCAAGCAGCTCCGCAAGGAGGGCAGGAATCTGTATGTCCCCTACAACCTACGCTTTTAGTGCTACTGTGACAACATGATACATTATAAGGCAAAAAGGAATGTGTCCATGCATGTACGTGTGTGTGTGTTGAGGTAAGTTGTCAATATGTAGCCCTGGGCTGGCCTGGAACTCATTAGAGATCTGCCTACCTCTTGGCTCCTGGGTGATGACATTAAAGTTGTTTGCCATCACACTGGGAAGGCAAAAGGGCTTTGAAAAATCCAACTGAAGTTACTGATTAGTTAACCTCCTGATGGAGAGATCATCCAGGTGGGACTAGAGTAATCAGAGGAGCCCTTGAATAGCAAGGGTGTTTTCTCTAGCCCACAGCAGACATGGTTAGTGTAATGGCTATCCCTGGTTGTCAACTTGACTATATCTGGAATGAGCTACAATTCAGAATTGGAAGGCTCACCTGTGATCCAGATCTTGAGGCTGGGAGATACAAGTTTCTGACCTGGATCTTGGCATGGAGATCTTGAGGCAAAGTGGCTGTGAATCCCAGGAGACCAAGGCAAGGAGATCTCTGAGTTCAGGGTTATCTGGGACAAAGGAAGTCCCAGATCCAGGCATGGTGGTACACACCTTTAATCTGGACCACACTTTCTGCTGGAGACCTACACAAAGAAGAAGGAAGATGCTCTCTCTTCCTGGCCTCTTTGCCTTGTGGAACTGAGCAACTCCTAGATCCTTGGACTTCCATTCACAGCTGCTGCTCACCACTGTTAGAGAGTTGGACTGCAGACTGTAAGTCATCATAATAAATTCCCTTACTATACAGAGACTACCCATAAGCTCTGTGACTCTAGAGAACCTTGACTAACACAGTTAGATCCAAATAAGCTAAGGCCAGATCTACTACTGCTAGCCTAATGAGGCGAAGATGTGGAGGGCAGCCTCAAGGGGCTGAGAGTGACCCCTGCCTGGCTAACAGCCAGCGAGAGAACCAGGATCTCAATCTTCAGCCACAAGGAATTGGCTTGCATGCATTCCGATAAGAGCCTAGAAGCATATTCTGCCCTGGTGTCTCCAGTGAACCTGAAACCTGACTCTAGCCTTGCGAGGCTCCCAGCATGGCATCCACCTGAGCCTGGGGGACTTCCTCACCCACAGGACTGTGATAAGCAAGAGGATGAAGGTTCCATCAAACTGGGTCGTGGGCCTTTTCTTTTCAGCAGACCTCTTTGTTAGTCATCTGCAACTTTAAAGAGAAAACAAACCACGTTGTTCTCGAAGCTTCTTTTACCGAATAGTAAGCTTAGATGAGAAAGCAAAAGCTCACATCCAAGAGCCACCCTGTACCCATAACAACGCCAGCTCTTAGGTTTAAACTTTGAAGAGAGAAGATAACGCAATTGGGCGAGCTATTGGCAGGCAAAGGTCAATTCACCGAAATGTCAAACGCTTCTCAGTGAACTGGCAGATCATTCTGCGTGACAAGTCAGCACTCCCAGTTATAATATTCAAGTCGCTGGATTCATTTTTCCTCTCAGAACAACTGACCCCTTCGTGCCTTTTCTCCAGCCAAACCCATGGCCCTCGGTGCTGACCTGTGGACTCAGAAAGGACCACCCCATCCCATGATGTTCCAGGCCTCTGTACCAAACTGTCCACGTAGCTAACAGTCGGTGTCTCCTCCTTTCTAATTTCTTGATTGGTTTCCCCACTTCATGTGTTTTCATTTTTTATAATCTTGAAAGTTTTTATTTTGAAACAGGGTCCAAGCTGGCTTCGAACTCACTTATGTGGTCTCAGATGACCCTGAACTGCTGATGCTCCCGACTCCAACTCCTCGACCCAGGCAGTAGATATGCAAATGCTTGAGATGTGAACACCTCCGCTCAGTGTGTAGAGGCTCAGTGTGCTCTCAGCTCAGTCAGTGTGAACTGGTGTCAAAGGTCAATGGCCACGGGGTGAAAGGATGGATGAGTAGATGGATGAGCACTGGGAAGTAAGCTGCTTATTGAACTCAGAGTAGTACTTTGACTGATCAAGTGGCAACGTTTTCGTTCTACCACACTTAGTGGAAAGCAAGGACGGGGAGCAATTGGTACTAATATTTAAAACACTACTTCCATCAGTTATTAACTAGCACGGAAGAGAGCCCTTTTAGCACTGGGATAGAGGCACACATGGCTTTTAGGAGTGATAAGTTTCTTCCTCCTGCTCACCTGGTTACTGTGTCTCTCGATGCTCTTATATATGCAGAAGAAAGCACAAATAGGCATTCAGTAGTCTTCCTAATAGTAATGTTTTATTTTTAATTGATTTTCCCTTTCTTTCATGTCCTGGAATATTCCATATATTTATTTATTATTTGGTATTTTATAGAGCACTCCACACACACACACACACACACACATCATCATCATCATCATCATCATCATCATCATCATCATCAAACTTCCAAAGTAAATTTCGCTTTAATTCTCACCCTGACTTTGGAATATGGCAACAAAACCTCAAAAAAGTTAACACGGATTGATTTAACATCATGAAATGCTGGGGGAATAAAAAGTGCTGAAAAGGACAGGAGTTGTGTGTTCTTCTGTATTTTTTCCAAGTATTCCGACAGCTTATTCCAGTCTTGCTTAGGGGTTTCTATCGCTGTGGTAAAATGCCATGACGAAAATCAACTTGGTTTATTTCAGCTTATAGTTCCACATCACAGTTCAAGTCGGAGAAGGGGAACTCGGCCATGACAAGAGCTTGGAGACAGGAACCTGGACCAGAACTGATGCAGAGCCCATGGAGGAAGGCTGTACTGGCTTGCTCCTCCTGGTTGAAATTTATTTATATACCACAGGACCACCTGCTGGGGGCTAGTGCCACCCACAGTGCTCAGGGCCCTCTCACATTAAAACCCATCAAGAAAATGTCCTGCTGGCAGATATTATAAGGGCATTTCTTCAACTGAAATTCCCTCCTCTCAAATGTCCCTAGCTTCTGTTTAGTTGACGGAAAATGAGCCAGCACAACCCACTAGCCCCCTTTTTATTGTTGAGTAACACACATTCATCATGGCTGAGGGAGTGGGAATGACATTTGGTCCCTGGCAAGAGGAAAGTCACGAGTTAATGGCATGATCTTAGTCACCAGCTCGTTCCTTATTCTTCTGGATATTAATTCTCTTAGAATACTGCTTTTAAGGTTAGTATATGAGGAAAGAAAATAAAGTTTACTGATTTCATTAGAAATAACAGGAACCAGAATACTTGCTAAATTATTATGTGTCTTGATGATTCTCTAGGCACTTACAGGATTCCACTGGTGGAAAAAAACATTCGCGCACATACACACGCCGCTGAGGTACTTAAGTGTGTCTCTCTTAACATCTACAACGGATTCCATTTCTCTGGTAGCACACCATCTTTTCCTGTCAGCAGCACTTTAAAAATAAGAAATTAGGAATCCCAATATTGGTGGGGAGGATGCTTTCATTGGTTTGGAAACCTAAAACATGTAGACTTCACCCTTTACCAAAGATAAGGAGACTTGATTTTGAAAGGGGAGGCTTAATTAGATTTCAAGATTTTCCTCTTTCAAAGAAAAGGCAAAAGGAATGGTGCCTGTGATTTTAAGCAAAATATATATGCAGAACAAATTAATCAGTAGTCTTAGGAGAGGTTGCAGAAGACAGGGATGTGAGTGTCTCTCACATTTTCCACCTGGATGAGGTCTTTTGCTTGTTGTTATTTCCAGGTGATTGACCTGATCTGAAAATCTGGATAATTAGTATACTTTGTAACTAATTGTATGTAAAATTGTAGCAATGTTTCCCCAGCTGTAGCTTATCCAGGGGATTTACCATGAAGTCGAAACTAGGGGCATAAAGGTTATCTCTCTCTTCACTTTCTCTCGGCATTTGCCCTTAGTTCACCGATGAAAGTGAAATGTAGAACAGGAGGCGTGGTGAGAACATAGGTTGATGGGCGTGTCAACTGTGCCAATGCAGAATTTTATTTTTCAGGTTTCGGAAGCCTTAGCAACTGTCTCCTCTCTCCTATTGAGTTACCCTGCTCTTCCCTTCCCCCTTTCTTGGGTGTGTGATGAACAGATTGAAGGTAAGTACAGATGAGATAAAGTGAGGGAATTCCAAGATAAGCATTGCTAAAGGTGAGGCTAGCTTTGTAAGGATTTATTAAATGAAAAACGAGAAGATAATAATGAAGTCATCCTGCTAATTAGCTTTAGGAGTACAATTCCCTTGTCAGCCGTGTCCTCCACTAGCCACAGGACTATTTAAGGAATGTTTATGCCAAACTTGTGTTGCAAATGTGAATACTTAGTTATTTAGAGAAAATAAAGTCATGGATACTCTCATGGTACAGAAAGAAGCATGCTTTCTGTTCAGGGGGGTCTAATGAGAAAACCACTTTGTATTTTTGTCCCTATTTATTTTCCAATCCTTCAGGGACTAGGTGATATTTAACAATGAAACAAGTAGCGTTCCCATGTCTAATTAAGATTTTCTTGTAGGATTAATAAGTCATGTCTCATTAGACTGATGAACTGGAAGTCTTAATCTACACCTTGGCATGCTAATTTTGAAATGTTGTTTGCAGATCAGTACTGAAGGATGTGGATCAAACGGTTTGACTGAGTCACTGAGTCTTCAGATGCCACGGTCACATGGCTGATTCGAATGTCGCTCTCACCTTCAAATGTTCCCTAGTGTCATTCCAGAAGAATTCAGCACTGGCCTTAGACGACTGCCAGAGAAAGCTACAATCATGTCGTTTCCAGCAGTGAAAGTCGAAGCATCTATCATTCTTTCTCTGTGATTTTCTATGATGACTTTTTCCCCCCCTCTCTCATATGGGGGAACTCATAAAATAGCCAGAGTCTAACTAGCATAGAAGAATCATATTAGTTTTTTAATGGAGACAGGCGGGAAGTTCTGCAACCACACCTGTGCTGACTTTCTCTGAGAGGGGTGGACTTGATTTCAGTGACACAGCGGAAGGTTAAAAACAACAACAACAACAAAAACCACAACCACAACCACAACAACAACAACAACAACAACAACAGCGATATATTTCAAAGTTATATTTAGCTGACAACGCCCTGAATGGCTCCCCCATTGTTCTTCAAGATGACACTGATTCAATAAGCCAAAAAAATTGGCTGTTTGGAGAGGAAAGCAAAACAGAGTGTTATTTCCTGGATTCTAATCATGCCGTCATAAAATTGACAAGCAGGGCTAGATGGTCTCCTAAGTGGATTCTCGTTTTAGAATACTCTTTCTTTAGTGAACTAATTTGTGCCTAGCTCCAGGAAGCCAAACGTCTTTTCTTTGCTGGTATATCCCCCGTGCACTGCCTATGGTAGGTTCTTCATGCAGATTTGTTAAGCAACTGAGCGGGGCAATATCTGCTTTGTAATTGCCAGGGCCAGCCGAGCCTTTACGATGAGCTCAACCCTAGGAAACCTCTCATTAACGAGTTCACGCCAGCGTTTGGGAAATTAAAATAAATAACCTGGGACGGAGCGTGCCTGTTCTGTCTGCGTTAAATTAGTGACGAATGTGGCAAGTTTGGGGGAATCCTCAGAGGTTGGTGGACGTTGTGCAGACCTCATGACAGATTGGGCTGTAGGAACAAATTCTGGATTGTCAACTTGACCTTTGATTGTCATGGTGATTTACAAATCACCGTGAGTACAGATTTCTGGGCATATTCATGAATGATTATCTAGGTTAGATTTACTGTGACCAGAAGACCAACCACAAGTATGGAAGGTACCATGGTATGGCCTGGGACTGAAGACTAAATGAAAAAGAGGAAGTGAGCTGAAGGCAGGCATTCATGTCCCTGCTTCTTGCCTGAGGATGCACTGAAACCAGTACCTCACCCTGTTACCCTGACTCCTGGTCATGAAGGACGGTACCATCAGGCAGCTAACCACCAAAACCAACCTGTCCTTCATTACGTAGCTTTAGGTATTTGATCACAGAAACATACAAATTCCTACAAGTCGGAATTTGGTAGCCATATCGGTTTTGATACCTGGAAAAATAAAAAAAATCCAATATATATGTACATATATATATGTGTATATATGTATACTTGTGTATATATGTGTAGATACGTGTATATATGTGTATATACATGTGTGTATATATGTATATGTATGTACATATATATGTATATATATGTGTATATATATATATATGTATATATATATCTTACCAGGTGCCTGGCATTTCATATATACATAATCACATTTTGTTTTTATAACCTCGTGAGACTGATGTGACTTTCCACATTTGACAGAGCGTAGGCATGGGTAAACTTACCAATAAGTCTAATGTCACGGAGTAAACACGAGGTGGAGTTGAATTTGAGCTGCCTGGCATCCAGTGCTCTGAGTGAACTTCTGCATACACTGTGCTGCCTAAACACAAAATCCTCTCCATTCCTGAAGAGCGATGATCTGAGGCGCGATGCTGAGTGCGCTGGGCACACATATATCTCCCAACTTCGCTCCTCCCACGGAGGCTGAGAACCTTCCTACCCTGAACTTCATTGGCTTTCTAGGGTTTTGTGTTTAGGATGCTTTGTTCTGCGTCTTTGTTTGTGTGACTCTTTTATATCTGTTCAAGACAACTCTCCTGGCAGTGTCGATTCTGACTTTTGGATGTCAAAATATCCTTGCTCGTTTTACCCCTCATTTCCTCCTGAGTTCTGGCTCTGGCTTGCCCTCTACTTTTGTGTATGGCCATGGATCTGCTTTGTGCTTCTCCCTTTCTGCTGTCTCCACTGGTGACCTAGCTTCTTCACTCTACTATATCCAGATCTTGTATCTTAAGTCAATTGTGGGAAGAGGATCACAGGCAACCCAAGGTGGGGGCTACTAGCTGAGCCACGCTAAGGAAACAGAAATAAGTTTGCCTTAGGGAGGAGATGAAGAGATGGCTTGGTTTGTGATATGGCTCCAGCCACATATGTAGCAGTGGATGGACTTGTTGGACATCAAAGAGAGGAGAGGCCCTTGGTCTTGGGAGGGCTCAATGCCCCAATGAAGGGGAACATTAGGGCAGGGAGCAGGAATGGGTGGGAGAGTAGGGGAGCATCCTCATAGAAGCAGGGGGGGGAGAGGGAGGGAAAGATAGGGAGTTCCTGGAGGGGAAACCGGGAAAGGGGGTAACATTTAAAATGTAAATAGATAAAATACCCAATAAAAAAAGAATAGAAATATCAGCTAGGGAAATAGCTCTCGTGGTAGCTAACATCTCATACCCCATTGCTGTGGAATGAAGAGTAAACAGGCAGATTCTAGAGGATCTGGCTATCCAGTTGGCTCAAGACAGTAAGGTCCAATTTCATTGAGACTATGTCTCAAGGAATAAAGGAGGAAGTGATTGAAGCACAGACCTAGTGTCAACCTCTGTTTGCAAGGACAAGTACACCCTCCTTCCCACAAGAAAATGCTAAACACAATCACACACACACACACACACACACACACACACACATACAAACACACATACATATGAGGGGGAAAATGGACATAAGAAGCTGGGTGTGGTGACTTGTCTTAGGGTTTTTTATTGCTGTACAGCGACACCATGACCACAGCACCTCTTATTTTTCTTGGATATTTTATGTACTAACATTTCAAATGTTATCCCCTTTGCCCCCTCTCCTATACCTCCCGGTCCCTCCCCCTGCTTCTATAAGGATGCTCTCATTCCCATCCATCTGCTCCAACCTCAACGCCCTGCCTTTACCCTACATTGGGGAAACAAGCCTTTACAGGACTAAGGGTTTTTCCTCCCATTGATGATGGACAATGCCATCCTCTGCCACAAATGTAGCTGGAGTCATCAGTCCCTCCATGTGTACATATGGTGGGGTTTGGTTGGTTGATATTGTTGTTTTTCCTATGGTGTTGCAGATCCCTTCAGCCCCTTCAGTCTTTTCTCTAACTCCTCCATTGGGGTCCCCTTGTTCAGTCCAATGGTTAGCTGTAACCATCCTCATTGGTATTAGTAGAACTCTGGCAAAGCCTCTCCGGAGACACCCATATCTAGCTCCTGCCAGCAAGCACTTCTTGGCTTCAGCAATAGTGACTGGGTTTGGTGGCAGCATATGGAATGGATCCCCAGGTAGGGCAGTTTTTGGATGACCTTTGCTTCAGTCCCTGTTCTACTCTTTGTCCCTGTATTTCCTCCTGTGAGTATTTTGATCTCCCTTCTAAGAAGGAATAAAGCATCTACATTTTGGTCTTCTTTCTTCTTGGACTTCATATGATCTGTGAATTTTTTCTTAGGTATTCCAAACTTTTGGGCTAATATCCCCTTATCAGTGAGTGAATACTGTTTGTGTTCTTTTGTGCCTGGGTAAGCTCACTCAGGATGATATTTTCTAGTTCTATCAATTCTATTCTACTGATCTACCTGCCTGTCTCTGTACCAATACCATGCAGTTCTTATCACTATTGCTTTGTAATATAGCTTGAAGTCAGGGATGGTGATTCCACCAGAAGATTTTTTATTGTTGAGAATAGTTTTCACTACCCTGGGATTTTTGCTGTTCCAAATGAATCTGCAAATTACTCTTTCTAATTCTATGAAGAATTGAGTTGGAATTTTAATGTGGATTGCATTGAATTTATAGATTGCTTCCAGCAAGATGTTGATTTTTACAATATTAATCCTACCAATCCATGGGCATGGAGGTTCTTTCCATTTTCTGTGGTTTTCTTTAATTTCTTTCTTCAGAGACTTAAAGTTCTTGTCATACAGATTTTTCACTTGCTTGGCTAGAGCCACACCAAGATATTTTATATTATTTGTGGTATTGTGAAGGGTGTCATTTCCCTAACTTCTTTCTCAGCCTTTGAGTAGAGAAAGGATACTAATTTGTTTGAGTTAATTTTTATATACAGCCACTTTGCTTAAGTTGTTTATCAAGTTTAGGAGTTCTCTGGTGTAATTTTTGGGGTCATTTAAGTATACTATCATATGCAAATAGTGATATTTTTACTTCTTCCTTTACAATTTGTATTCCTTTGACCTCTTTTGCTGTCTAACTGCTCTGGCTAGGATTTCAAGCAGTATATTGAATATGTAGGGAGAGAGTTGGCAGCCTTGTCTAGTTGCCTTGTTTCTGGCTTTAGTGGGATTGCTCAAAGAGTCAATAAAACCAGGAGCTGGTTCTTTGAGAAAATCAACAATATAGATAAACCCTTAGCCAGTCTAAGCAGAAGGCAGAGAGATAGTATCCAAATCAACAATATGAGAAATGAAAAGGGAGACATAACAGAAACTGAGGAAATTCAAAAAATTATCAGATCTTACTACAAAAGTCTATACTCAACTAAAACGGAAAATCTGGAGGAAATGGACAATTTTCTAGACAGATACCAAGTACAAAGTTAAATTAGGATCAGATAAACCATCTAAACAGTGCCATAATCCCTAAAGAAATAGAAGCAGTCATTAAAATCTCTCAACCAATAAAAGCCTAGGATCAGATCAAGTTAGTGCAGAATTCGATCAGACCTTCAAAGGAGGCCTAATACCAATACTCTCCAAACTATTCTACAAGATAGAAACAGAAGGAGCACTACCTACTTCATTCTTTGAAGCCACAATTATGCTTATACTAAACTACACAAAGACCCTACAAAGAAAGAGAAATTAAGACCAATTTCCCTCATGAATATCGATGCAAAAACACTCAATAAAATTCTCACAAACCGATTCCAAGACCACAGCAAAACAATTGCTAACCATGATCAAGTAGGCTTCATCCCAGGGATGCAAGAATAGTTCAATATATGGAAATCCACCAGTGTAATCAACTATATAAACAAACTCAAGGAAGAAAAAAAACACACGATTATTTCATTAGATGTGGAGAAAGCATTTGACAAAATTCAATACTCCCTCATGATAAAAGTCTTGGAAAGATCAGGAATTCAAGGCCCATGTCTAAACATAGTAAGAGCAATATACAGCAAACCAGTAGCCAACCAAACTAAATGGAGAGAAACTTGAAGCAATCCCACAGCAACTCTTCAGAAGGAAAACATTTAATTGGGGCTGGCTTACAGCTTCAAAGGTTTAGTCCATTATCATCATAGCAGGAAGCAAGGCGGTGCTTAGGCAGACATGGTGCTTGAGAAGGAGATGAAAGTTCTCCATCTTGATCCACAGGCAGTGGAAAAGGATTGTGTGTCACACTGGCAGTAGCTTGAGCATAGGAGATCCCAAAGTCCACCCCAACAGTGGCACACTTTCTCCAACAAGGCTACACTTCCTAACAGTGACACTCCCTAGGGGCCAAGCATTCAAACACATGAGTTTACAGGGGCCATTTCTATTCAGACTACCACATGGAGCATACCTGTAATTTTGGCCATTTGAAGGTTTAGGTGGAAGGACCGACAATGAGTTCAAGGCTAAGCTGGGCAGCCTAGTTCCAGGCTAGACAGGGCTTTGGGATTCGATCTCATCACACAAGAAAACGAACAAAACAGGAAGTAATATTTAAAAGGCAATTATATTTAGACAGTTCTTCAGAAAGGTTAAACTTGAGTGCATGTATGACAAGGTAGGAATTGGAGTCCAGGTTCAAATGCATGAATAAAAATCCAGAAAAAGCCCAATTATGTTGAAGAAAATATGGTTCCTTAACAGCACTGACAGAGGTACAAGGAAAGATGAGAGTAAGGATACCAGATAGGGGACTGAATCTGATTTATCCAGACCAGATACACGTACAGCATGCTAGGTAGCAGCTAGGTGAAGAGATGTGCAAATGGAGAACAAGGGATGAGTAGAGGAATATTTTTTAAGAAAAAGTCAGTAGGGCCATGTAAAAAGAGAGTAAGATTATGGATGCTACTAATTTTGAAAAAGATTTTGCTTTCTTGGGGAACATTCAGAACAAGGTGCATAAGGAAAGATCAACCAGTTCAAGCATTGCACTAAATGTCTTCAGCCAGTAAGACCTCACTGGGTGGGAGGAAGCAAACAGGGTCAGCACATGTAGCTACGATGTCATTTGGGGTTAACTATTCTTGGATTTTCTTCTTTTCAGTTTCAAAGCCATGAGCTGAGATTTCTCAAAAGTATATCAAATTTCTGGAAGACAAACTTTTATTGAAACATACAATAGAACCCTTTTTGTACAGGTATTAAATATAAAAAAATGGAGTTATTTTTTACCTCTTCCTGAAATGGTAGATAATATTTGAGTTATACATTTTATCGTATTAATCTTAAACATGTGGTGATGGTCCATGTTAAAGTGTAATGGAATTTTCTTGGAGGTTGGTGGTCCCTTCCCTCAGAAACACTACATTCTATAAACATGAACAGAACCATGGAGTATTGGGGTAATGCTAATCTTTTTGTATACCCCTCATTCCTTGAATATGGGTGTGACCTATGTACCTGGACAATAGAACATGATAGGGTATCACTAGTCATTTTATAATATTGTGTGCAATTTTATCTCTAATCGACTTGAATTAGTCTTCTTCTTTGTTTCTGACTTTGTAAAAGAAAGTTTAAATGGACCTTTAGCTGTAGGAATCTAAGTGCGGTCAACAATCATGTGAGCACAGATGGAAGTCTTACCCATAGTTTAGATGAGAACCAAGTCCTGGGCCAATGCCTGGCTGGCAGTCCTGTGAGAGTCTGAAGCAGGGACCCCAACTAGACCATGTCTAGGATTGCCTCAAATTCAAGATCTTCTTGTCTCTGCCTCCTAAGTGACAGGTGTGTGGGACTACATTTAATGATGCCTGGGTTTTTAGCTGTAACAGGTGCAGAGCTTTCTTAAGCAGGATAGAAAATCAGTATGATTTGGTTTGGTCCGCCCTCTTTTGTTGCTCTGTAAACAGTAAGAAGAGACTTTCATGCTGAGATTCATAAGTCATTCTGGATTTCTCTCTGTCACTTAGGACAAACACACAGCGTCTAAGTGCTCTGCATTCTCCCAGACCTGGCTTCTTACTTGTGTCTTCTTTTCTATGCTGCGTAGAAATTTCTCCTCCAAAGAAGTGAGATTCAGACCTTACAATCCATGCCTTTCTTCAAGGCTGAAAGGCTATGAGAGGCTCATGTGAATCCACGCAGGGAGACGGAGAGAAGTGGGAGCTTTGTCAAAGACAGAAGAATGCGGGATGGATGGGATGGTGACCTGAGGCAGGGTAGTGTTTGGGCCTTTGCTCAGTCCCAGTTAATTCCACTGTTGCTCAGTCCATCAGTGGTTCAGAAATTACCTTGCTTTACTGCAGGTGCACTTTAAAAACTTATGTACCACTTCCTGCCTGAAATAAGTGTTAACCCCAGCTTAGATCATCTGCTCTCCCTTGTCCTACACTAATTTCCTAAAACGAAAATCTGACTGATCGTACAATATTTCCCAGTGGCATCCAAAATAAATGAATCCACCCCAGTGTTGCGCTCAGAGGTTTTCCTTAGTCAGGGTGGCCGTTGTACCTCTTGACAGATTTCCTGTGCTATGCAGTTACCACACAGTCTACGTTTCTATAAGGCCCAGTCAAAATTCATGCTCTTTCCGGATTTGTATTCTTTCTAAAGTTGTTCCTCCCATGAAATATGCTCTCACTCGTCATGTGTCAGCCCAAGCTCACCTTACTCTTTATGAGCATACAGAAAGCCTCAGAAAGAGGCCACATTTTTTTTTAAAAGTAGCAAATTTCTACATGGCTTCTGAGGTGACCAGGAGATGAGAAAGGATTCCAAGATGTCAGCAACTGAGCATTTGCACAGCTGAAGGTGTTCTGGCTACATTTTTTCTTGCTACATTCTTGCCAATGAGTGTGAAAGGGGAAGGACGTCAGCATGGGCTAGGTAACTAAGTCCTCTGAGTATGTTTAGATATGAAAAGTGAGCTAACTGATTAGTCAGGAAAAGAATCAACCAAAGCTGAAAATTAACTAGAAATGGAGGTGCCACTAGGGGGCTGTCTCATATCCTACAAGTTCTGACCAACGGGGCAACGAAATCCTGACAAATGGCTCTGTGACTGAGAGTATATGCCTTAGTCACATTACCATTTGCATGGTCCCATAAAGCCTGAATATGGAACTTTATTATTTGAAGGTTTGCTAGTGTTGAGAATGCGTTTGGGCTAATTAATTTAGCAATGCAATGTAAATATGACCCTGACAGAGAATGAAGCACTGCTGTATTGCACCCAGTCTCTTTGGCACAATAAAAACAAAACAAAACAAAAAACAAGCTTCATCTAGCTCCTGATTACTTTTCTTCCTGAGTAACGCAAAGTAAAACAATTAAAAACTTTCCCACCAGGATAATTCTGCCACATCAGTGAGTCCTTATTTGAAACACTCTTTATGGATATGAAATATTGATGAATCAGCATATTGAGACATATAAACCTATATGCAATTGAGGATTGAGGATGAGTAAAACTCATATGCAATGAGTTTTAAGACAGATGCAGCACCGGGTGAAATAAGTTATGGAACACTGGATCCTGTGTATTTGGGAAAAGGGTAACATGCTATGAAGAGTATTTCTCACCTGTTCTTAAGCAACTCAAAAGAAAAGTGTGTTTTAAACATTTCTCCCTACAGCATTTAATCATATTTATGGTATTTGTTACTACTAAGGATGAACTATTGGCTATTTATTTTCCATTCTATATTATGATTTATGTTTGTTTCCACAGATTTTCAAATTATAAGAATAATTCACTGTTACTATTCTAAAATCTTGTAGCACAAATACATATTTAGAAACTGTGCATAGAATTATGGAGTGTCCTTTGTCCTCCGGAAAGTGTGAATTTGTAAAATTGAATAAATCAAGGTTATTTAAAGCCAGGCGATATTGGAGATGAGAAAGGAAAGGCAATTTTCCCTGGATTTTCTTTTTAAATTATTTTTCTTTATTGCAGAATCTACTTATATTCTTTTTTTTGAGTTTGTTAATTACTAACAATTTCCATATTGAATTTAACTCTATTCATAATGAAAAAAAAGCCCTAGGGTAAATTTTTTAGTTTGGTAAATGATTCTTTTTTTCACATGTGAGTTTGTGTAGTATCTATGTGTGTGTACATGTTCACATGTGGGAGTGCATGGTGTGTTCATGTCCACAAATGCAAATGTGTGTATGGTGTGCATTTGTGTATGTGCATTCACATGTGTGAGTATGTGTGTGTGCAGGTTCATATGTGCAAGTGTTTGTTCACATATACTAGCCTATGTATATGTGTTCATATATGAATATTCAGATGTATGAGTGTCTGCTGTGCATGTACATATATTTTCATGTGTGTATATGTGTGTTGTGTATATTCATGCTCCCATTCAGATTAACAGGTGAAAGTGTGGGTATGGTCTATGCATGTGTGTATGAATGTTCACTTGTTCAAGTGTGTGCATGTGTGTGTAATGTGTATGCATGTTTGCATGTGGGAGAGTGATGTGTGTGTATGTATGTATGTTCACATGTGGGAGTGTGCTTGCATGTGTGTGTCTATGTGTGTATGTATGTATATGTTCATGCATGTGGAGACCAGAAGTTGATGCTGATTATCCTCCATGATCATTCCTTATTTAATTTAATTTAATTAATTAATTTATTTTTTACTGAGGTAGGCTGTTTTAACTCAGCACTTTCAGATTTGGCTGGTCTAGGTAGCCAGCTTCCACTTGGAGTCCTGTCTCTGGCTTTGAGCATGGGACTGACCATAGAGGCTTCCAGCATTTATATAGGTATTGGGGATCTATATTCTGGTTATTTTTGGTTTATGTGCTTGTATTTGGTTCTAGTTTTACAAAGACCAATGTAAGACACTTGTGTGCCACCTTCTCCAGTCCTTTAAAATATGAACATGTGTTCCAGAAGAAAGGCTTGGGATTAAGTAGCAGCAGATGCTTTCAAACTCGGACTTTCTGACAATCAAGTACAAATACTAAAATATTCAAAGTGGCTCATAGGTGGGATTGTGATCTCTTGCTTAAGCTGGAATGCTTTTTTTCCTGGCTGTTCTCTTGATAAAATCTGGGTATTATAATGCCACACAGACAGGCAAACTGCCTGCTCAAACAAATTTTCCACTTGCTAACATAAGTCAAAATAAAAAGTTGAGGCAGCTAGCTCAATCTTTGGAAGCACAAGGTGGACATTACATCTGATGACAGAAATAAATGTCTAACCACTGGTTGATACTGTACCACATACATATATGCATTTACCAACTGCATGTACCAACTGCATGTACGCTACACTGTAGAATATTTTTCATTCATTGTCTCAGACACATCTGAACATAGTACTTTGAAACAACATTTATAGACTAAGTGTTAGAGAAGGAAAACTAACCATTATTTGACAAATGGCTATATTAAGCAGCCATGCCAATCATAACAACAAAGGAAAAGTATTCTAATCCTGAACAGGATTTTCTGACTTAACTTGAGAGTTTATGTTGAAATGAATAGCTGTAATGTCGTGCACACTTACTTTGGTGGTTTTGAAATGAAGAGTCACAACATGAGTTAGTGTTCCAAGAAGGAGAATTCATCTTATATTTATATATAGGCATACATATACATAAGACCATCACACACACACACACACACACATACACACACACACGTACAAACATGTACACACACACAGAGACACACACATATAAACATGCTCACACACACACACATACCAACATGCACACACACACACACACACAAAACATGCACACACACACACACACACACACACACACACACACACACACACACACACACACACGATGGATCCGATGGTGCCTTTCTCTTCTAATTGTTTTGAAACCATGTACTTCCGATACCACAGTGAATGGCAATCCACGGTCTCCACCTTACTGGAGCTGACTGTGCTCTAGGAGTATTTACAGCTATGCATGACCACAAATGTAGCAGCAGGACAAGAGGCAAAGTGGCCGGTCTAGCATTCATGACAGGAAAATTTGCCTGGCCCTGGCTTCCTTCTTTTTGCTGTAGAATCACTCTTCTTCCCAGCCCCAGGGACATCCTGAAGATCCACTATAAGCTGTGGCATATTAGTTAATTACAAGGCCAGCAAGTTCTTCTTGTCTTACGAGCTACATGCTAATTGCCAGTGTCTTAAGAGAGGGGCCTATTCTAAACGTTCCACCAACTTAGGTCATGCGTTGCACCCTCTGTCTCCCCAGCTTCTAGAAATGAATGATCGTCTGAAATTTTCTACACACCCAGCAGCTCCACACCAAAAACTTTGCAAATTATAGAACCGAGACTATTGCCAAGATCCTGGGCTAATCAGGAACAACAAAAAAATAATCCCTTTGAAAATTGAAATTTTCTTTGTGAGTAAGTGCGTTAGGCCCCTAGATCAAAATAGATGGATTTAGGTTTCCAAGCTACTGCGAAGGGGATGGCCGGACTCCTTATAGGTTTATTAGGGTTTCCTCTAATCCCAGTAGTTATTACAAATAATCCACACATATTGGTGGGTGATGACCTCTCTCGTCTTCACACTGATTTCCCATTCTAATTGCCTAATATTGCAGAGTACATCTTGCCCAGCCTTGCCTACCGAGTAGAAATCCCTACAGATCTGACCCAAAGCTTCGTGATTATAATAACTCCTGGCCTTTTGTTCTATCATTAGTCAATATTTGCAAGTGCCGTAACCCATGAATAAGGCACAGCTTGGGAAAGGTCTATCAGAGAAGAAAAAATAGGACTGTCTTTGTGGTTTCTAACCTATGCTGTCTTTGGCCTTTACTGTAGTTGTCTATGAACAGCAGCCTCTAAAAGTAAAATTATTCCTCTATAGTGGTTTCTGTCTTGAGACACGAGACAGAAAATCTTATATTAGAAAAAATATGTATTATGAGCCAAGTACAACAGGCTAATTGTCAACTATGTAGCTCGCACCTATTCTCACACATACTCTTCCCTCTGACACACATACTTTTCATTTTCTCCTCTGTTTCTCCCGAACGCAGGAACTCTGGGCCATTTCTTTCAAACAGAGACTGCAGACGATGGACTGACATTCTACCATACCTCCGTTAAAGAGAGCATTTTTGATGTCTGGACATGTGTAGTCTTGTGGAAAAGAATCTTATTTCTCTCATAGACAAGAGCAGCAGTATGGCTAGCCGTATTTCCCCAGAGATGGCCTGATTTAAAAAAAAAATCGATATCAACTCTTGACACATTTTCATTTACATCAGCACATGACTTTCAGTCAGGGCACAAATCAATAGGCAGCTTTTAACACGACTCAACTCCTCCTTCCTATCTCGCGGCAGGCCATTTGCCTTAACATACCATGCTTCTTCAGGAGAAAGTTTAACTGTTTTTTTTTTTCTATGACTAATCACAACGGTCTAAACTGCAACATTAATCACATGACCATTTCTTCATCACCACTCACAGCCAATTGACTTTTTACTTAGCGAAACCATTTTCAGACAGTGACAGTTATTCTCAAAGGGTCAAGGGGCAAGGGTAAAAGAAATATCTAGTTCTAAAACACACACAAATACACACACATACACACACACACACACATATATATGTATATATATCTCTCTAATATATATATGGATATATATGTATATGTGTGTATTATATACATATATATGTATGTGTGTGTATAACGTATACATATATATGTGTATCTATATCTATATCTATATCTATATCTATCTATATATATATCTCATATGGTTTCTTAGGGTAACACTATACCAGGCAGTCATTACAAGCTTCAGACTTTGTGGGAACTATCTGCAGACAAGGTAGAGACATAGACTTGTTTAAAATGAAAGTGTTACCAAGGGTCCTGGTATTTGCTCTAAAGACAATTAACCCATTCCTTTCTTTAAGCTACAAGTTGTAAAGGGTCACTCATGATTGGCAGTGTGTTCTCTCTGACTTTCGAAAGTGAATTCTTTTCTTCTTTTGATTTTTTTCAAGCTAGCTTAAAAATTCACTTAGATCTGATGCCACGTGAGCCCGGCAACCTCGGCAGTATTGGCAGTCTTCAGTAAGTGTAACAAGTAGTTCATTACTGTAGTAACTCGGTTTTCTAAATAATGAATCAAATTCCTACATTATTCAGAACCCACAACGGGGTCATTACGCTGAATAGGCAGGGCCTTGCCGAGGTTTACAGCATCTTTATCTAGGGCAGTTCCCCAGCACCAAAGTAGCATGTTTTAAAAATATATGAAAAGACAACCTCCTGAATCACACCACCTTCTATTTGCAACAGTATCTTTTAAGAGTGCAGCGGTTCAGTAAGACGTCCGTCCCCTCTGATGCTCCCCCCCAGAGCACTCTGTTGATGAGCGCTGATTGCGGAATGCCCCTCCCGTGGCTTTGCAGTCCCGTAAGTACGTAAAAGGAACAAAGCTATCTCTAGGAGGGAAAACTGGGGGTGTTTCCTCTGCTGCCTCCCTGTTCTGGCTCACGTATGAACTTCTAGTCTTGCATATAGCTGTATTTAGCCCATCCGGCATCTGGTTTGGGACATTTTGCAGGACACAAGCTGTTTGGACTCTGTGAGAATATGGCATTGAAATGGAGCGGATCTGTTGACATCGGGAGCGCCCACTGCTGCTCCTTGTTTATCTTCTTGTCTTTCCAAACCAGAGAATGAGCACTGCTGTTCTAGATGTTTGGACATCACCATGACAGGGACTTTGTGCCTGGGCACCTTGCCTGCACGAAGGAAGATGATGGCTGAGGTAACTCAAGGTGACAAACCTTAACTGCTATAACTGCTCCCTAGGAATTACGTATTACACATCTGGCCTCGGGATTTATGTGTTATTTATTTCCCCATTTGGAAAGCTCAGTTTAGGGCACTCAGTGCATGTGTCTGAAAGTCACACACCATACGCTTGCTTCAACTCAGTCGTTAAAGTTGTATCACCATGCCAACATGCCTCATCGCAGCTCGTAGCTATGTGTAAGAAGTCTGCCTACTTAAATAGGCAGTTTTGAAAACTTTTGGAACTGCAGAATGTGCAAGGCTCCCTTTCCTCTGGGAAACGGGAGTAGTCAGCCCAAGATGGATACCTTTTAAAAGCCCAACTCAAATTTTTCTTGGGATTGCACACTTCCAGATGCCTGAGTTATTCTGAAGGCTTTTTAAAACAGTCTTCAGATCACCTTAACAACCAGTGCTGCCCTTGTAGGCAGAGTGAATATGTTTGGAAAAGAACCAAATAGCATATACTGCTGCCTCAGTCTTTGATGGCTTCCATTCTTATCCCTGAGCCTTGTGATTTATTTCTCTATTAAGACCTTCTTATGTAGCAACATTTAAGAGGCATGATACAGTGACGTTTTTAGACACTTAATAAACATTTATTAATTTTAACATGCTTTGAAAGTATATAATAAAAATACCAATCTATGATTTTATGAATATTAGCTTTTGGATGAGACTGAAAATAGTACAAAGGGCAAAAACAGTTGGGCTGATTTAAAGCGAAAGAAGTTTTCGGTAAAGATTTAGTTTGTGTGTGTGTGTTTTCGTATGTGCACCACATGCTTGCAATGGCTGCAAAGGCCAGAAGAGGGCAGTAGAGCCCTTGGAATTGGAGGTACAGGTGGTTAGTTATGCCACCATGAAAAATAATGCTGCACAAATCAGGGTGGGGTTTTTGACTTTGACTTTAAAAATATAGGGATTTCTTTATATCATTCAAACCTCATGGCAAGCAAGTGAGAGGGCGTGGAACTGTACTCCACTTCCTCCAACCCTTACTGAGAGCTGGAGAGACGTGTGCATCCAGATACCCAGTGAACCTTTCCCTTCTGGTGAAGAAGTTTACATGGAAGTCAGGTGCTATGAGAATTCACTGTCTCTTTCCTGAGCACAGAATAAATTAGCGCTGACTCTATTTTAACTCCAGTCCCACAGCTACTATACTGTGGGCATTTTCTATGTCTGCCCAGCATTAGCCTTTCCCAGGATTCCTCTAAACTCCACTACTCTCTTGGGTCTGCACTTGACCTCATGTCAACAGATTTCTTCAGAACTCATGGGCAAGACTGACTTCATTTTAGTACTCCACTAGGTTTTATTTGGCTCTGTGGAGGGCAGAGCATGCTCTATGGAAACCAGAGGTGTTTACTTGGAAAAGTCAGTTCTGCTTTCCTGGCAGCCACTGATCTTTGACAAGTGTCTACACAAAGAAAAAGAGAGCATTTTTGTCACTCAGATTACTCACAGACTGAAGTTCATGTCATCATAGCATTTTTGAGGCTTTAAAGGTTATCTTCCCCAGCTCAGACTTAGTTTACATCCAAACCTTATTTTCACCTTTGATTCCATTCCCTTTGAAACCATAACAGATCTTAGAGTGCGTACTCTGCAATCCTGCTCATTCCTACAATCCTCAAGAGCATTATCCAAAATCTCCATGTCAGAGACAGAGGCAAGAAGAGTCTGTGTGAATAACATCGAG